>NW_022437045.1:6377722-6388853 GCF_009761245.1 Sapajus apella | reverse complement strand
CGCTCTTGTTACCCAGGCTGGAGTGCAATGGCGCGATCTCGGCTCACTGCAACCTCCGCCTCCTGGGTTCAGGCAATTCTCCTGCCTCAGCCTCCTGAGTAGCTGGGATTACAGGCACACGCCACCATGCCCAGCTAATTTTTTGCAGTTTTAGTAGAGACTGGGTTTCACCATGTTGACCAGGATGGTCTCGATCTCTTGGCCTCGTGATCCACCCGCCTCGGCCTCCCTAAGTGCTGGAATCACAGGCGTGAGCCACCGCGCCCGGCAAGAATTTTTTTTTTTAAGACAGAGTCTCACTTGGTCACCCAGGCTGGAGTGCAGTGGCCCAGTCTAAGCTCACTGCAACCTCTGTCTCCCAGGATCAAGTGATTCCCCTGTCTCTGCCTTCTGAGTAGCTGGACTACAGGTGCCCACCACCATACCCGGCTAACTTTTGTATTTTTAGGAGAGACAGGGTTTTGCAATTTTGGCCAGGCTGGTCTCGAACTCTGGACCTCAGGTGATCCACCCACCTCAGCCTCCCAAAGTGCTGGGATTACAGAGCCCACTGTACCCAACTGGTAGTGTATAAATAAATAAGCAAAAATAAAATATAAGGAACTAATCATAGAGGTGCCATTTTTTTCACTGGCTGTGTGAAAAAAAATGGAAAAAAAAAAACTCATTCTTTTTTTGTTGAAGGAAATAGAAAATCACCTTGATAAGGACACAGAGGGCTATGATGTGGTGCTTGATGCTATAGACACAATGCAGCGAGTCGCCTGGCACATCAATGACATGAAGCGGAAACACGAGCACGCGGTCCGGTTACAGGTGAGCTTGCAAGGTTTGCAGATGTCCTGACTCACTGTTTTCCCAGTAAAATATTAAGGCTGCTCAGGTACTGCACCACCTTCACGGCCTTCCACATAGTTCTCCCTGAAAGCAGTTCAGGACACCAGTAATACCGATCATTGTCTAGTATGGCTCTTTAAGAGAAAGTGACATTATAACTTTTAAGCTAATTGTTTGCTTATAGCCCCTTTGATGATCTAAGTTAAAATTTGGAGTCTCCTACTTCTATTAATTGCAAAGTTAGTAATTCTTTTTTTTTTTTTTTTTTTAAAGACGGGGTTTCACCATGTTGGTCAGGCTGGTCTTGAACTTCCGACTTCAGGTGATCTGCCCGTCTTGGCCTCCAAAGTGCTTGGATTACAGGCGTGAGCCACCATGCCCGGCCAAAGTTAGTAATTATTGTTGAAAGCAACTTTCTCTAAACTATGTAAAGGTTTTTTAAGCCTTTATTCCTCTGCTACCAGTTCCTGCAAAACCATGAGGTGATGCGTGGGTGGTCATAGGCCGGGGCTGAGGAGTAAGGGGGCCAAGGCTGAACCAGCTCCTTTACAGTTTCACGTGGGAAGTGACCCTCCCACGTCATTCCAATTTCCTTTTTTGGGGGCGGGAGGGAAGGGGACGAAGTTTCACTCTTGTCATCCAGGCTGGAGTACAGTGGCATGATCTAGCTCACGACAACCTTGGCCTCTGAGGTTCAAGCGATCCTCCTGCCTCGGCCTCCTTAGTAGTTGGGATTACGGGGCACACCACCACACCCAGCTAATTTTGTATTTTTACTAGAGACAAGGTTTCACCAGGTTGGCCAGGCTTGTCTCGAGCTCTTAACCTCAGATTGTCCGCCCACCTGGGCCTCCTAAAGTGCTAGGATTACAGGCTTGAGCCACCACACCCAGCAGTTTCCTCATTTTTAGACGAGATCGGGCGTGTTCAAGGTGGTGTGGCCGTAGACAGTTTCCTCATTTTTAAAATAAGACAGAGAAGTGTGCTAAAGGCCTATCCAGCATGAACATTTTAAGCCCTAAATCTTAGGACATTTTGACAGATGTTGAGCCAGTGACCATGCCCTGGGCACCACAATAGATGCACGTTTTTTTTTTTTGTTTTTTTTTTTTTGTTTTTTGAGACAGAGACTTGCTCTATCACCAGGCTGGAGTGCAGTGGCACCATCTCAGCTCACTGCAACCTCCACCTCCCCAGTTCAAGCGATTCCCCTGCCTCACCCTGCTGAGTAGCTGGGACTGCAGGTGGGCGCCACCACACCCAGCTATGTTTTTGTATTTTAGTAGAGACAGTGTTTCACCATGTTGGCGAGGATGGTCTCGATCTCCTGACCTCATGATCTGCCCGCCTCAACCTCCCAAAGTGCTGGGATTACAGGCGTGAGCCACCTCACCTGGCCAGGTGCACTATTAAAAACAAAACAAGAGGCTGTGTGGGCCCAGAGGCCAGTTCCAGGCTCCTGACTGTCCCTGGAGAGAGACGGAGAAACCCAAAGTGACTTGACCCTATGCAGACTGGCTTTGCCTAACTCAGGAAAAAAGATACATTATTTGGCTCATAAGTCAGAACAAACTCTGTAGGTTTCAGGTATAGGCAGCCAGAATGTGGTGTGATGCTATTGACGATCAAAAATCAGAGGAAGATGACATGATAATCTTCCAGGCTGCTTTTGTGTTTTGCAACAGCAATAAAAGTTTAACCCTTTATCATACAAGTGTTTTGCAGACATAATGTCAGAATCTATTGAACACAGTCATCCACCTGCCCCCACCCACCCCCCTGCCCCAGCTCCACAGTTTCACTTTCTGTAATTTCATTTGCCTGTGGTCAACCAAGGTTAGAAAATTTTAAATGAGGGCCAGGCGCGATGGTTCACACCTGTAATCCTAGCACTTTGGGAGGCTGAGGCAAGCAGATCACCTGAGGTTGGGAGTTTGAGACCAGCCTGGCCAACATGGTGAAACCCATCTCTACTAAAAATACAAAAATTAGCCAGGCGTGGTGGCAGATGCCTGTAATCCCAGCTACTTGAGAGGCTGAGGCAGGAGAAAATCACTTGAACCCGGGAGGCAGAGGCTGCAGTGAGCCAAGATGGCACCACTATACTCCAGCCTGGGCAACAGAGTGAGACTCTGTCTCAAAAAAAAAGAATTAATAAGATCTCATATTTGATAGCACAACAAGGGAATTACAGTCAACAGTAATTTATAAATAACTGAAAGTATAATTGCACTGTTTGTAACACAGAAGAAATGAGAAATGCTGGAGATGACAGAGGCCCGTTTATCCTGATGTGTTTATTATGTATTGTATGCCTGTCAGAATATCTCATGTACCCCATCAATATATACACCTACTGTACCCATACAAATTTAAAATTTGAATAAAAAAGCACTAAAATGTAAGTTAGGTGCAAAGGTTCATTTCCTTTCCCTGAGTAAGTAAATTTAAACTCAGGAAATTTCTGAGAAAATGACAGGGCTGATTTTTTATAGGCTTTAGTTTTGAATTTCTTCTGTGTGGTATGAACTTCGATATCTGGAAGAAAGTCTTCAACAGCTCTGAAGATTTTCTTCCCAGAGAAGAGGGGGTGAGAAAAATCAAGGGAAAGGGCCAGGCACGGTGACTCACATCTGTAATCCCAGAACTTTTGGAAGTCCAGATGGGCAGACCACTTGAGGTCAGGAGTAGAAGACCCGCCTGGCCAACATGGAGAAACCCTGTCTGTACTAAAAATTAAAAAAAATTAAAAAAAAATTCGCCAGGCATGAAGGTGGGCACCTGTAATCCCAGGTACTCAGGAGCTGAGGCACGAGAAACTCCTGAACCAGGGAGGTGGGGTTGAAGTGAACCGAGATCACACCACTTCCCTCTAGCCTGGGCGACAGAGCGAGACTCTGTCTCAAAAAAATAAAAAATAAAAGAAGGAGGCCTACCTGAGAAGGTCCCATACTGTTAGCCCCTGGACCTGGCTTTAGAAAGATGTAACAGCTATTAGGAGCCGTATCATGGCATGATTAAGGAATGGAAATAAGTCATTAGCAGCTCATCAACTAACAGCCTGATTCAGTTCTGTTAACCCTTAAGTGGCACCATCTGTAAATGCAGATTTATTCCATAGACCATCAGATACCATGTAGATTGTTAGACCCCATCAGGGATGATTTGTCACCATTCTTGAGGCCCAACAGATGAGCCACCAAGCCCATGGTGCCTGGCGTCTGCTTCCTGTTAAGTGCTATGGCCCCATTCCCTTTCTCAGGAGATACAGAGTTTGCTTACTAACTGGAAGGGGCCAGACCTGACCAGCTACGGGGAGCTGGTGCTTGAGGGAACCTTCCGCCTCCAGCGAGCCAAGAACGAGCGGACGCTCTTCCTCTTTGACAAGCTGCTGCTCATCACGAAGAAGAGAGATGACACGTTTACGTACAAAGCTCACATCCTGGTAGGTCTGCACACTGGCCACGGGCAGGGACTCAGATCCCCGGTTCCGTTCCCTCCTGAGCGTGCCTCACCCTCTGCTCTCTCTGCTCCAGTGTGGCAACCTCATGCTCGTGGAGGTGATTCCAAAGGAGCCACTCAGCTTCAGCGTCTTCCACTATAAGAATCCCAAGCTGCAGCACACAGTCCAGGTAACGGCAGGCCCGGGCCTCCCCACAAGCCCCTTTGTGAACAATGAGTGCTATGTGCTAGGTGGCTTTTCGAGAGCCTTCTGGCCACATGGTCAATTCCCATCTCATCAGAGGGTCCTGTGGGTGGTGGAATCGTTGTCTGACTGTCCACATCTCGTCATGGCAGGCCAAATCCCAGCAAGACAAACGCCTCTGGGTTCTGCACCTAAAGAGACTGATCCTGGAGAACCACGCAGCCAAGATTCCAGCTAAGGTAGGACACTGAATCAATGCACCGTCAAACGGGAGAGAGCTCAAATCCCAGTAAGGCATCCTGATAGGATAAAATGTTCAACTTCAAAACAGAGAGGCTGGCGTGGTGGCTCATGCTTGTAATCCCAGCACTTTGGGAGGCCACAGCAGGTGGATCACTTGAGCCTAGGAGTTTGAGACCACCCTGGGTAACAAAGCGAGACCACTGTCTCTACAAAAAATAGAAAAGTTAGCCCCCAGCCTGGTTGCACGAACCTGTAGTCCCAGCTACTCTGGGAGGCTGAGGTGGGAGGATCGCTTGGGTCCAGGAGGCGGAGGTTGCAGTGAGCTGAGATTGTATCACTGCACTCCAGCCTGGGTGACACAGCAAGACCCTGCCTCAAAAAAATGAAAAAGAAAATGGAGAGATAGTATATGTAGGAACTACATCTCAGCTAAACTAGCCATTAGCATCAAAAAGATTCACATGGGGCCAGATGTAGTGGCTCACACCTGTAATCCTAGCACTTTGGGAGGCCGAGGCAGGCAGATCACCTGAAGTCCAGAGCTCAAGACCAGCCTGGGCAGCATGGTGAATCCCCATCTCTACTAAAAATGCAAAAATTAAACCAGGCACGGTAGCTCATGCCTGTAATCCCAGCATTTTGGGAGGCTGAGGCGGGCAGAGTTTGAGAACAGCCTGACCAACAGGGAGAAACCCCATCTCTACAACCAGGAATGATGACACATGCCTGTATTTTCAGCTACTCTGGAGGCTGAGGCAGGAGAATCGCTGATCCTGGGAAATGGAGGTTGCAGTGAGCTGAGATGGTGCCATTGCACTCCAGCCTGGGAAACAAGAGCAGAACTCTGTCTCAAAAAATATATATATTTACAAAAATTAGCCAGGTGTGGTGGCATGCACCTATAGTCCCAGCTACTCAGGAGGCTGAGGCAGGAGAATTGCCTGAACCCAGGAGGCAGAGGTTACAGTGAGCCGAGATTGCACCATTGCACTCCAGCCTGGGTGACAGGACGAGATCCCATCTCAAAAAAAAAAAAGGCCAGGCGCGGTGGTGGTTCACACCTGTAATCCCAGCACTTTGGGACCGTCACCTGAGGTCAGGAGTTCAAAACCAGCCTGACCAATATGGTGAAATCCCATCTCTACTAAAAAATACAAAAATTAGCCATGCATGATGACATACACCTGCAGTCCTAGCTACTCACGAGGCTGAGATAGGAGAATTGCTTGAGCCCAGGAGGTAGAGGTTGCAGTGAGCCAAGATCGCACCACTGCACTCTAGCCTGGGCGACACAGCGAGACTCCATCTCAAAAAAAAAAAAAGAAAAGAAAAGATTTGCATGAATGGCAGACTCCATGGAGGTGGTGGTGTTTTTCCTTTTGGGGCTTAAAAGAAGATGGAGTTATGAGAATTATGCAAAGGTGCATGAAGCACCTATGTGTGTAAAGCTGGGTCCCATGCAGGTGCTTGGGAGACAAGATACAGATTTGGCCAAGAAGGAGTCTGTAGATGGGGAGCCAGCTGCCAAGCCATGAACTGTTTGCCAACCGTGAAGGCGCAATAGAGTATACCTTAGGTGGTGTGGAAGAATAAAGTGTTCAATTCAGTTGAGTGGAGAGAGGAAGGAAAACATCTTTTACCTCAGTCTTGAGGGATAAGGATTTTTTTTTTTTTTGAGACAGGATCTTACTGTGTTGCCCAGGCTGGAGTGCAGTTGTACAAACATCGCGCATTACAGCCTCGAATTTCTGGGCTCAAGAGATCCCACTACCTCAGCCTCCCAGAGGAGCTGGGACCACAGGCTTGCACCACCACGCCAAGCTAATTTTTATTGGTTTTTTTTTTTTTTTTTTTTTTTTTTTTTTTGAGACGGTGTTTCCCTCTGTCACCAGGCTGGAGTGCAGTGGCATGATCTTGGCTCACTGCAACCTCCACCTCCTGGGTTCAAGCGATTCTCCTCCCTCAGTCTCCCAAGTAGCTGGGACTATAGGCGCCTGCCAACATGTCCGGCTAATTTTTGTATTTTTCTAGTAGAGACGGGGTTTCACCATATTGGCCAAGATGGTCTCGAACTCCTGACCTCATGATCCACCCGCCTCTGCCTCCCAAAGTGCTAGGATTACAGGCATGAGCCACCACACCTGACCTAATTTTTGTTTTTTTTTTAAGGTGTGGTCTCATTATCTTGCCCAGGCTGGTTTCAAACTCCTGGGTTCCAATGATCTGCCCGCCTCAGCCTTTCCAAAGTGTTGGAATGACAGGCATGAGCCACCGTGCCCAGTCTTGGGAATATTTTTATTAAGTAGGGAAAAAAGGAATAAAGGAAACCAGACCTAGAGACCTGCGTAAACAGAAACAGGAGAGAACGAATGCGCTGCGTTCAGCGTTCACAGGCGGTGCCTGGATGGGAGGGCTGAGTTTTCAGGGGCTGGGGCAGGAGTGGAGGCAGGGAGGGGAAGGGCAGGAGCTCTTGGAGGGCTGTGGGCATGCGCTTTGAGGAGCCTGGACTGCATTCACACTGGGAAATCACTGCAGGCTTTGGAGGAAAGGGAGATGGTAAGGTCAGCCCTGTGTTCTGAGAGTGTCACTTTGGGGACAGGGTGACAAATAAGTGGCAGGAGTGAGGTTGGAGGCTGGAGAAGATAGTACCCACCATGATGGTCTGGAAAGGAGCTGAGTGGTGCTGCCACAGAGCCACAGCAGCAGAGGGGACAAGTGCAGAATGTGCCACTGAGGCAGGGACAGGATTTCGCCCACAATGCCAAGTCAGGAGTTGAAGGAGAGCGTGATGATGTGAGTCCTGAGACAGGTGGAAAGCCAGAGGAACTCGTGGGATTGGAGCGAGAGAGAGGAGCCCGCCGCTCTCACTGGCACCCATGCTGCCGGGCAGGGTCAGCCACAGGTGGAAATTCAGGTCTTGGAAGTTGAGGATCAGGAGACTCTTGCTAGATGCGGTAATTGAAGCCCAAAGGTTTAACAAGATGGTCCACAAAAATGTGTAAAAGAAAACGAACCCTTGGGACTCTCAACATCTAAGAGATCTGCAGGTGGGTGGGGGATTTGGAGAACAGCCAAACAAAGCACTGAAAGAGCAGCAGAGAGGCCGTGAGGACGCGCTGGGAGAAGGCGCCATGCTAACAAGGAAAAAGCACATCTCAGAGACAGCAGAGAAACTGTCTTAAAGGCTGCCGGTCCAGGAGATTTTTCCTTTATTATTTGAGATGGAGTTTCACTCTTGTTGCCCAGGCTGGAGTACAATGGCACAATCTCGTCTCACTGCAACCTCTGGCTCCTGGGTTCAAGAAGTGATTCTCCTTCCTCAGTCTCCCGAGTAGCTGGGATTACAGGCATGCGCCACCATGCCTGGCTAATTTTTTGTATTTTTAGTAGAGACAGAATTTCTCTGTGTTGACCAGGCCTGTTTTGAACTCCCGACCTCGGGTTATCCGCCCCACCTCAGCCTCCCAAAGTGATGGGATTACAGGTGTGAGCCACCGCACCTGGCCAGTCCAGGAAATTTAAACAGAAAAGCAGATTTTAGATTTGGCAATTAAGAGAGAAGGGAGAGATCGAAGTGTGTTGAAGAAGAAGGGGGATTAAGAAGCAACAGAACGGGTATAGACTTTTTCATATATAAAGTTCACAAAAGGAAAAAAAATGCTAGTTTGGAGAGAGGCAAGAGCAAATCAAGTCTTCTTGTCTGAGTCAAGTGCCAAGTCCCCAACGGGATGGCAGGGTGGAGAAGGGAGGTGGAAGAAGAGACGGTGGCTCACTTCCTGGAATGAGGCCTGGGGAGGTGGGAAGGAAGAGGGTGGGACGCACAGGAAGAGGGGCTCATCTTGGAAAGGACTGGAAGCATCTCTCTGAGCCAAGGGAGAAAAAGATGAAAGATGGAGTAACTTTGAGGTGGATTTGCAAGAAGACAAAGGGTTTAATTTCACTAATGCAGATGATAAACTCATCTGCTGGGAGAGTGAAGCAGAGATGGGGGTATCTGAGGGAAAGTGGAAGGGATCAGAAGAACACTTGCTAAAGAAAATGGACAAGTTGGGCTGGGCATGGTGGCTCATACCTGTAATCCCAGCACTTTGGGAGGCAGAGGCAGATGGATCACGAGGTCAGGAGTTTGAGACCAGCCTGGCCAACATGGAGAAACCCGGTCTCTACTGAAAATACAAAATTAGCCAGACGTGGTGACGCATGCCTGTAATCCCAGCTACTCAGAGTCTGAGGAAGGAGAATCGCTTGAACCCAGGAGGCAGAGCTTGCGGTAAACCGAGATCACACCATTGCACTACAAAAGGGAAAAAAAAAAAAAAAGTTTCCCAAAAAAAAAAAAAAAAAAAAAAGGAAAGAAAGAAAATAGACCAGTCCCTAGAGATGACTAGAATAATTTGTGAAAGGCAGCAAAGGACCCAGCTGAAGCTGGCCACCATGAATCAGTGTGATGATGCCATTTCAAAATCTGCTCAGCAACTTGGAAACTACTGGTAAAAACCGTGGTGTGTGTGGGTTCCTCCAGGTTGGGAACCAGCAGAGCTGGTAGGGGAAGGTTCTCAGGGCCAGGGTGGGGAGGGTGCCAGTGGGCACGCAGTTGCAGTGACTGGGCATGACATCAGGCTTAGTGGAGAAGAGAACCAGCTGAAAACAGGTGTGTGCTGAGAGACTGCAGTATTGAAATAAAGACTGGTTCAGCAGGAGTTAATGTTGGAGAGACGGAAATGTACAAATCTGTAGTTGAAGAAGTGACTTCTGGAGTCCCGCCTTAGAGGTGAGGCAGTGTTGGGTGTGATCCGGTCCTGGAGGTGGCTCTGCTTCTGTCTTGCTGCTCTGGAGTGGAGGAAAAGGTCACTAGAGACAAAGTGATCGAGGAACTAGGGTGAGGGCGGCGGGTGGGTTCTTCACAGGGATGGTGAAATGGTCCAGGTTGGGGCCGGGAGGAGTGAGGTGGAGCAGACTATGGGATGATGATCATGAAAATTGAACTGGGTGGAAAATAAGAAGGGTTGAGATTTCTGAGAAAGAGGAGAGTCTGTTTTGCTGTCTGCATATTTTGACAAGCATTTGAAGCTTGTTCTCAGGGCTGCCAGCAATGATTCGGTCCTCAGGAAATGAATGTGCTAGGTGTGGACTTGGACTTGAGCATGAGTTTCGTTTTGTCAGGGTGTTATGAGATGCAGGGGAGCTCATGCAGAGAGGGGACTGCGTTTTCTTCATGATTAGTCATTTGGTTGCTGGCCTGATGCCTTACGATGGCCTTCGGAGCAATGGCAGAGCATCTTTGATGTGCTTACCTGTTGTTTACCTGTCTACTGGGAAAACCAAAATCACTAGCAAGATTCTGAAAGGCAGCTATAGACCATTACAAAACAAGGCCATCTTACATACCTGTCCTCTTTCTACCATGCTGGTGTATGTATCCCGGGAAATTCCCTTCAAGTATTCAGATGGTGAATGTAGTAATATGACGTGAACTTTCTCCCCAAGTTGTCTGTCCCTTCAATCTAAAAACGTCTTTTCAGCTGCGACTTACTGAGCATACACACTGTGCTGAGTTCTTTATATTCTTACTACACCCTCACCAAAATATGTTATGAGGTAGTTCTTATTCTTCCCATTCTAGAGAAATAAAAACATAGGCTCAGAGACATTAAATAAACTGCCCAAGTTTATATAACTAGCACATGACCAAGTCTATCTGGCTTCAAAGAGCATCTTAACCATATTGTTCCCACTGGCAATAAAAAACCTTTTTTTTTTTTTTTTTTTTTTTTTTTTTTTTTTTTTTTTTTTTTTTGAGACAGGGCCTCACTCTGTCGCCCAGGCTGGAGTGCAATGGTGCAATAGTCTGCTCGCTGCAGCCTCCGCCTCCCAGGTTCAAGTCATTCTCCTGCCCCAGCCACCTGAGTAGCTGGGACTACCAGTGCATACCACCACACCTGGCTAATTTTTGTATTTTTAGTGGAGACGGGGTTTTGCCATGTTGACCAGGCTGGCCTCGAACTCCTGGCCTCAAGTGATCCACTAGCCTCAGCCTCCCAAAGTCCTGGGATTACAGGCACAAGCCACCACACCCAGCCTCAAACGTACTTGTTTAATATATTTTATTCACTATAATGTAATCATAATTTTCTATTTAAGCACAATTGCTATTAAAGTGAACTTTCCACATCTTTCCTCGAGATTATTTATTTTCCTAAAGTTTTCAAAATGTATTTCTATCATTTCTATGAAATAAATGCATAGTGGGAAATTTTAAACATCAAATGTATCACTAGTCCAATAATATCAACACAGCTGTGGGAAACTCATTAGTTAGAGCCTCCCCGCTGCCGGTTCTTTCTCTTTCTTTCCTCCTTCCTTCTTTCTTCCTTCCTTCCTTCCTTCCTTCCTTCCTTCCTTCCT
>NW_022437045.1:6372652-6377622 GCF_009761245.1 Sapajus apella | reverse complement strand
TTTTTTTTTTTTTTTTTTGGTAGAGACAGGGTTTCACCATGTTGGCCTGGCTGCTCTTGAACTCCTGACCTCAGGTGATCCACCCACCTTAGCCTCCCAAAGTGCTGGGATTACAAGGATGAGCCAATATGCCCCGGCCTCTTCCATTCTTTTAATTCAATGAGGGTCCTTGGCTGACACCTAGTGGAAAACTTGGAAACTTCTTGGAAATAGCTATATTGCCCATTAGCATATGTGATAAGTAAACTTAACTCTTGTCCAAATTAATTAAGAATAAAGGTGAAGGTATTTTGCATTTTATATATTAGCATGGTTCTGTAATTGCATTTCCCAGAGACTGAGCTAACATTTGTGTTTGAAATTAAATTCTGAATGTACAAGAGAGATAGATATTAGTGCTACAAAAATTGAAACGTTTGTTTTCTCTAAATTAAGGTGACCGTGTTGAGGCTCCCCCCACCCACCGCCACCCCACACTTTTTATCTAAATGTGATTGCCACTTAGCTGAAATCACAGATTTTAGCAAAATAGAGTAAATTTCTTTTTTTTTTTTTTTTTTTGTGATGGAGTTTTCTTCTTGTCTGGAATACAATGGTGTGATCTCAGCTTGCTGCAACCTCTGCCTCCCAGGTTCAAGCAATTCTCCTGCCTCAGCTTCCTGGTAGCTGGGATTGCAGGCATGCACCACCACACCCAGCTAATTTTTTGTATTTTTAGTAGAGACGGGGTTTTTCCATGTTGGTCCGGCTGGTCTCAAACTCCAGACCTCAGGTGACCTGCCCGCCTCGGCCTCCCAAAGGGCTAGGATTACAGGCATGAGTCACCACGCCCGGCCTAAAATTATTTAAAAGTTATGTTTAGCATAGTGTTTTGTAGGTTAAATTATACTACCCTTTAAAAAATGAAAATGACATTAACGAGGCAAGAAAGGCTACAGTCCCCTAGAACAGCAATATTCAGCCTTTTGGGCACCAGGGGTTAGTGTTGTGGAAGACAGTTTTTCCACGGACTGAGACAGGGTGGCGGTTTGGGATAATGAAAGCACATTATATTTATTGTGCACTCTATTTATATTAGTATATGCTAATACAGAATGAAATAGTTCTGCAGCTCACCATGATGTAGAATCAGAGGGAGCCCTGAGCTTGTTTTTCTGCAACGAGAGGTCCCGTCGGGGGGTGATGGGAGACAGTGACACCCCAGGGCGTTGCGTATGTCCAGTCTGCTCTGTAATCTCACTTTGGTTGCTGTCACTGCAGAAAACCCTGCTTCACAAAGACAGGATATTGGAAGTGGAAGCAGGATTTTCAGGCTTGTGTGGCAATCTCAGGATGTCTGCCTTCACTTTAATCTGGAATGTATGGAGATTTGAAGTTGTTGCAAACATACTTTTTTTTTTTTTTTTTGAGACAGTCTCACTCTGTCACCCTGGCTGGAGTGCAGTGGCGTGATCTCAGCTCACTGCAACCTCCACCTCCTGGGTTCAAGCGATTCTCCTTCCTCAGCCTCCTGAGTAGCTGGGACTACAGGCAAACACCACCACACCTGTCTTTTCGTAGAGACAGGGTTTCAACATGTTGGTCAGGCTGGTCTCAAACTCCTGACCTCAGGTGATCCGCCTGCCTCGGCCTCCCAAAGTGCTGGGATTGCAGGTGTGAGCCACTGCGCCTGGCTCAAACATACTTTTAAGGGCACCAGATGCAGCTGTACAATTGAAGTACATCAACTCACTTGCCACGATGCAGCTTAAGTGCCCCTTGTCACTCACTGACAGGGTTTTGATATGAATCTGCAAACAACTGATTTATTATGGTCTCTGTGCAGTCAAACCTCTCTGCTGATGCTTTTCTGTATTTGCAGCTGCTCCTCAGTGCTAGCATCACTGCCTCGGCTCCAGCTCAGCTCATCGGGCATTAGATTCTCATAAGGAGTGCTGTAACCTAGATCCCTCACATGCATAATTCACAGTAGGGTTCATGCTCTTATGAGTATCTAATGCTGCCACTGATCTGCCCGGAGGCAGAGCTCAGGCTATAATGCGAGCCATGAGGAGCGGCTGTAGATTCAGATGAAGCTTCCCTCTCTTGCCCACCCCTCACCTCCCACTGTGCAGCCTGGTTCCTAACAGGCCATGAACTGGTACCAGTCTGTGGCTCAGGGGTTGGGGACCCCTGCCCTAGGAGGGCGTGCAGAACTCGCTGGTTGAGCTGATCATTGAGTCCTAATGACCATTCTGAAAGAGAGGTTTCATGATCCCACTGTCCAGTTGAGGAAGCACATTCTGGGATGGGAGAGCACCCACTTAGTGAAGTGCCTGAGCTGGGACCACAGATCACGTTGTCCTTCAGAGCTGTCCCACTCTGGGAAAATCTGGGGCACACAGAAGAGATGGGAGGTGCAGGGAGTTGGGGGAAATAGACTTCGCTCATGATAATTACATAGCATTCTGCAGGGGACAGACAGGAAACTGCCAGCAGCCATTTTGCAATTAACTCAAGATAGTTACAAGGCCCCCAGTGTTGTGATGAGGGCTGGTGATAAAGACATCAGGCTCCTCTCGACTGTAATCCCAGCACTTTGGGAGGCCAAGGCGAACGGATCATGAGGTCAGATCAAGACCATCCTGGCTAACACAGTGAAACCCCATCTCTACTAAAAATAAGAAAAATTAGCTGGGCATGGTGGCAGGCACCTGTAGTCCCAGCTATTTGGGAGTCTGAGACAGGAGAATCGCTTGAACCTGGAAGGCGGAGGCTGCAGTGAGCCGAGATCGCGCCTCTGCATTCCAGCCTGGGTGACAGAGCGAAACTCCTTGTCAAAAAAAAAAAATGGACACCCCCAGTGTCGTGGTGAGGGCTGGTGATAAAGATATCACGCTCCATGTATTGAGCTTTTGGGTCAGTAGATCAGGGTTGGGTGGCAAGAATCTGCATTTTTAATAAGCTGGCCAGTGGGTGCTAAATATCAGCCAGGCTTAGGAACCAGCCTCCCTCCCCCCTCTTTTGCAGGGTTGGGGGTGCAGTCTTAGCTCCAGTGCCTCGGTAGCATAGCAGCTATTACCCACATGAGGGCGCTCATCTGTCTGAATTCCCTGAACTATGTGTTAATGCTTAAAAGAAATAACGAGTTTTTAAACGTATATAAAAATCTGTTTATTCGGGTGGGATAAGACCTGTGTTGAGATTCGGAGTTTAACAAGGAAAAAAAAAGCAATTGGAATTACAACTCCACTTTCTGTCTTTCAGGCCAAGCAAGCAATCCTTGAAATGGATGCCGTTCGTAAGTTTTATTTCCTTAACACAATTTGAAACTTCATTGTCTATTTGTATCTATCACATTTTCTATCTTAAAGTTCATGAAAATGTCAATTGTGAGAAAATAGCATCTCTCCTTTTTTTTTTTTTTTTTTCTTTTTACAATCAAGTAGATGAAGAGAGAAAATAGTATCTCTCCATTCATTGTTTGAACAATTGGGTAGACAGTATCGTCCCTTCTTAGCACATTGGCTTGTTTTTCTGCATTGGTTCTCCCAGATTTATCTGAGTCACTTGATGGCTGGCTACTGTCTGGGTTTCTGCATTAACCAGTAATGTCAGTTATGTCTCCACAGTCAACTCGTCCCGCCCCACCTCTACCACCACCAAAAAACAGGGCTTCACGATGCATTTCTCACTTTGGCCAGGCGTGGTGGCTCACGCCTGTAATCCCAGCACTTTGGGAGGCCGAGACAGGTGGATCACTTGAGGTCAGGAATTCAAGACCAGCCTGGCCAACACTGCAAAACCCTGTCTCTACTAAAAATACAAAAATTAGCTGGGCATGGTGATGGCCACCTGTAATCCCAGTTACTCAGGAGGCTGAGGCAGGAGAATTACTTGAACCTGGGAAGTGGAGGCTTCAATGAGCTGAGATCGCGCCAGTGCAAGACTCCGTCTCCCAGAGTCAGAAAACACTCTGAAAAGAGGCGAAAGAACCCTGTGAAGAGAAGGCGAGGTCTTGAATGGGCATGTGTAGATCAGGAGGGAAAATGAAGGAGGCTGGAAACTGGAGAAGTTGGCTATTATTGTGACTAACTCCATTCAGCAAAACAATTTGCTGAATGCCCGACTCTGGGCAAGCACTCGGAAGTCAATTCGATTCTGAGTGTCCAGAATTATGTCAAGCCACTAACTGGTGCCACACGGATCTCTTCCAGGCCTAGGCCTGGGCCAGAGCAGTCCAGCCTGAGGCAGCGACATTATTTGCCCAGCCCCGAGTTTGAACTTGGCTGAATATGAGCAGAGTAGGCCAGCCCATTGGGTCAGATGACCACATTATGAAACTTTCCATTGACTTTGGTCTTTTTGATCCTCAGAATATCTCTCTGAACTTGAGATACCTTTGAAGAGCCTTCCCCCTGATTTTGTTTTGCTTTGAGACAGAGTCTCACCCAGGCTGGAGTGCAGTGGCGTGATCTCAGCTCACTATAACCTCCGCCTCCTGGACTGGAGCAATTCTCCTGCCTCATCCTCCTCAGTAGCTGAGATTACAGGCGTGTGCCACCATGCCTAGCTAATATTTTGTATTTGTAGTAGAGATGGGGTTTCTCTATGTTGGCCAGGATGGTCTCAAACTCCTGACCTTAAGTGATCCTCCTGACTTGGCCTCCCAAAGGGCTGGGATTACAGGCATGAGCCACCGCACCCGGCCCCTTCCCCCTAATTAGGGGAGCACTCGTTCATGGCTTGTTGTAAATTGTTTGCCCCTAGGCTAGGGTGCAGGTGATCATTGAATATGCATCAGTACCTTACCATTAAACCAGGGTTCCTTAACCCAAAGTCTCTGTATCCCTTAAATGGTACAAAGACACGAACTTGATGAAATTAAATGAAAATTTCTTTTCTGATAAGGCAATCTAAAGCATTTGTCAGATGCTCGGAGGAATGATATCTAGAAAAATATTAAGAGTCAGGCCGGGCGCGGTGGCTCA
>NW_022437045.1:6346156-6352652 GCF_009761245.1 Sapajus apella | reverse complement strand
GCCTCCTGAGTAGCTGGGATTGCAGGTGCATGCTACCACACCTGGCTAAGTTTTGTCGGTTTTTTGTTTGTTTTTAGTAGAGACGGGTTTCACCATTTTGGTCAGGCTGGTCTCGAACTCCTGACCTTGTGATCCGCCCGCCTCGGCCTCCCAAAGTGCTGGGATTACAGGCATAAGCCACTGTGCCTGGCCTAAATTTTTGTATTTTTAGTAGAGATGTGATTTCACCATGTTGGCCAGGCTGGTCTTGAACTCCTGACCTCAAGTGATCCACCTGGCTTGGCCTCTCATAGTGCTGGGATTACAGGCGTGAGTCACCAAACCGAGTCCTTCTATGTTGTTTTTAAAGACTGCTTGAATGATTTCTCATTGACCAGCCTGAAGTGCTGACTTGCCTATTTTTATGATGCATGTTTTCAGCACTGACACTGTTTCATGCTTATAAAGAACACTAGAAACTTGCATTATTCGTAGTGGACACTTGCAGATCGGCTATTGAAACAAAATAATGCAGAATTAGATTGAACTAAATGAACTATTAGGTGGCATTTTTATTTATATTAAACCATGGATTTTTTTTTTACTAGTTTGTGTTGCTTAGACTTCAGTGATTACTCATCCTTAAACATCACTTAGTCTTGTCTACTGTTAAAATTTTAAAATATGTTGAGCAGCATGTTATACTCTTATTTTTAATCTTCACACATAGGAATTATCCTGTGTGTATTTACTGTTTCAATATTTGCCTTCCAGGTGCTAGGATTGCTGAGTATTCTCAGCTGTATGACCAGATTGTATTCAGAGAGTCTCCCTTGAAAATTCAGAAGGATGGCTGGGCCAGCTCCAAAGCATCCTCCCTCCTGAGGGCTGCGTCACCTTCCCAGGTCCACCATGGCAGTGAAGATTGGCTTCTGCACTCAACCTATAGTAATGGAGAGCTGGCAGATTTCTGTCCCCCACCAGAGCAAGACTTGAGATCAAGATATCCCACGTTTGAAATCAATACAAAAAGTACTCCCAGGCAGTTGTCCGCAGCTTGCTCCGTGCCTTCTCTTCAAACCTCTGAGCCTCTGCTGGACTCTATGCAGAGATGCAGTGTGGTAGTAAGTCAGCCCCACAAAGAGAACGCGTGTCAGGGCCATCTGTACAACTCCTTGGATCGGAAAGGGATCAGCGCTAAATCTCAGCCTTATCACAGGTCCCAGTCATCTTCCTCCGTCTTGATAAACAAATCAATGGACTCCATCAACTACCCTAGTGAAGTGGGAAAGCAGCAGCTGCTGTCTTTACACAGAAGTTCACGGTGTGAGAGTCACCAGGACTTGCTGACAGATATTGCTGACTCACATCAACAGGGCCCTGAAAAACTCTCAAATCTCACACTCCAAGACTCACAGAAAGTTTTGGTGGTCAATAGAAATGTACCCTTAAATGCCCAAATAGCAACACAGAACTATTTTTCCAATTTCAAAGAGATGGATGGAGATGAAGATGACTATGTGGAAATCAAGTCAGAAGAAGATGAGTCGGAGTTGGAGCTCGCTCACAATCGTAGAAGGAAATCTGACTCAAAGTTCGTGGATGCTGACTTTTCTGATAATGCCTCCAGTGGCAACACATCTCATTCTTTGAATAGTCCATGCACTCCCAAAAAGCAGGTTAACAGCAAACTTGGGCTTTCGCCATTTCTGACACCATATAATGATTCTGACAAACTGAATGACTATCTTTGGAGGGGGCCATCTCCCAATCAACAAAATATTGTCCAGTCTCTAAGGGAAAAATTTCAGTGTCTCAGTTCGAGCAGTTTTAGTTAAGGTCATGATAACTGCCTGAATTTTCTTCTTTTGCTCATAAAATGTTACAGAGACTGATGAGGTGTTTTATGTGTACCAGATTAAGAACCAGAGGTGTAAAATATACTTTGTTTTACAGCACAATGTTTTGAAATGCCTGACGATGCAGCCAGGATTGTACTGTAGCACGTGTTGGCATCAACAAGGTGTTTTCTGATGCTGCGTGTCTTCATGTTTCATGTAAGTCGATCTTACTTGAACGTTTTTTAGACTTTTAACATCATGGCCATATTTTTTTCCACATCCTGACAATAGTGCCCACACCTTAAGAAATGCGGTAGCCGGGCGCAGTGGCTCACACCTGTAATCCCAGCACTTTGGGAGGCCAAGGCGGGCGGATTGCCTGAGCTCAGAAGTTCGAGATCAGCCTGGGCAACACGGTGAAACCCCGTCTCGAAAAAAAAAAAAAAAAAAAAAAAAAGCAATGATCCAATAATCCTTTCCTATTATCCAGAAGGCCAGGGTAGTTTTATCCTATGACTCAAAGGAAGCAAGGAGACTTTTTCGTGTTTTAAAAGGCAATGAAAGCTGTTTAAAGAATTATGCTTATATCTCACATTTTGGTTAAATTTGTGGCAAGACCTTAGGAAAACTTAAGCCAGAGATTTGTAATTGGAATGTAGCCTGAGGTGCCCATTTTAGGGTTTCTATGCTAGTATTCTTTTTTTTTTAATTTTATTTTTATATTCTTTTATCATTTCATTTTGATGCAGAAATTGTGTGACTCTTGAAAATTAAAACATAGCAGGACCCATTTTCTGTATGCAAAACCTCTAACCTGTATTCCCGGACAAGGCCTAGAGAATGAGCTACTCATCATGTTTATAATATAATTTCTGGGGTGAAATGAATGATTTCCTTAATGGCTTAGAGAAAACCAAGGCTAATAAAATGCAAATTGACTTAGCTGTTAGAAGAGATGGGATGACTTCCTGGAACCACTTGGTTACCTCTTCAAATGACAGGTCAAAGAGAAAAACTGAAATCCTGCCAGACTATTTTGTGTGCCTGTTTCTAACCAATACAAAGTTAAGCATGAGCTAAAATAAGACAAAGCCCTTTAAACTTAGCCATTCCAGAGCAGTTTTTCACATGCATGTCATGAGTTTGGGATTCTGCCAAATGACCTCCTTGATCCTGGCCCTGAGGAGTCACTGGCTGCAGGAATGGGCAAGAATCTATTTCCTAAACCACACATAACATGGGAGCCTTTTTTCATTGTTTTCAGGTATATAAAAGAATGAAATGCTTGGTTAGTAGGTGCTGACTAATAACACCTTTTATGTTGTGACCATTTGTCACATTTCGTTGTGACACTGTATACTAATCTAACTCCTTATGAAAGGTGACAGACAAATAAAAATAAGGCATTGTGAATAAAAAAAGTCAAAGAAGCTAAAGAGAAAAATGAAGGCAGATTTATTGTGACTTTATAAAAATATTCTATATTATTGAAGACTGCAGTTAATGCAGCAAGAATGTTTTCTCAAGGGGTGGTCTTAGTATTTTCATTTTAATCAGGTGCACATTCTATGGCCTTTCCCCCACACTCTTAGTTTCTATTTTAAAAGATACAATACTATGGCCAGGCGTAGTGGCTCACACCTATAATCCAAGCACTTTGGAGGCCAAGGTGGGCAGATCACCTGAGGTTGGGAGTTCAAGACCAGCCTGACCACTATGGTAAAACCCTGTCTTTAAAAAAAAAGATACAATAATATATGTAGGGAAAGGGGCCTGGGCTTTTCATTTAAAGGTAAGTAGTAATATTGAGTAAGTGACATAATTGTTTTCCTCTTTGTAAGGCCTATGCCTCTTTTTCTTAACTGTCAGACATAATATATGAGCATTTTTATCTTACAAATAGGTACCTAATGCATTTGATTTTCTTTTTAAATAACAAAAAATAACCCAAGTTTCTTGCTTCTCCAAAGTATTCTTAAAGCTTATGAAACAAGCCGGGCACAGTGGCTCACGCCTGTAATCCTAGCACTTTGGGAGGCCGAGGTGGGTGGGTCACCTGAGGTCAGGAGTTCAAGACCAGCCTGGCCATCATGGTGAAATCCCATCTTAGGAAAAAAAAAAAAAAAAAAAAGCTTATGAAACAAAGTCCACATTGAATTGCATGGTCTGGAAACATTCCTTCTTTTATTGTGTTTACTTAAACATAAGATGATCAATGAAGCCACATCTGGAATAGAAAAAATAAATAAATAAAAATAAACATAATATGAGTTTTCAAGATGAAACAATTTTTTAAAAAAGTACCACAAGAAAGTTTGTTTTGTGTTTTGAGACCGAGTCTCACTCTGTTGCAGTGGTGTGATCTTGGCTTACTGCAACCTCCACCTCCCAAATTTCAGCGATTCTCCTGCCTCAGCCTCCTGAGTAGCTGGGATTACTGCCAGTCACTACACCTGGCCAATTTTCGTGTTGGTAGTAGAGAGTTTCACCATGTTTCCAAGCTGGTCTCGAACTCTGACCTCAGGTGATCCACCCGCCTCGGCCTCCCAAAGTGTTGGGATTACAGGCATGAGCCATTGTGCCTGGCCAAGAAAGCATGTTCTTAGAGGTGTGTGGAAGTGCATTTGTATTACCTATGAACAAAATTACCTGACTCTTGTCCCAGGAAAGCTGTTTCGCATTTTTGCTTTTTGGTTGGTATTATCCAATTCTATATAGTTCCTATTATTGTTCTGTCTGACTCAGAAATTTCTTCACGCCAGTGTCTTATTGCATGACTTTGATGTCACCTATATGAATACACCTCACTGCATGTAAGTGGGTATCTTACTGTATAAAATATCTACATGGCTTTAGGTTTTAGGACAAATCTGTAGTTTTATAGATAATTTCTGTTGGCCAGGACCCAGATTTTGAGAGTTGTGTATATATATATATATAATCATGTTTGTACCTTTTTCCTCAAAGTTATCAATTGCTTTTGTCTAAAATAGTTTCTTTTAGAGGTGGGGTGGGGATGTATATAATGGGGAAATGTTATATGTACTTTAAAGTATGTCAAGTTCTTATTAGTTTCCTGTACTGAAGGTTCAATTTTTTTTTATATATAAGTTTACTTTTCACCTGCTCTATTCTTTGTGGGGGGAAAAATGCATCTAGGAAAACATAGTTTAAATACTGTATATAAGATAATGAAATTAGTAATGCCCATTATTTAATAAAGTTTGTAAAGTACAAAGTAATTTGTAGTGTGAATTGATGTGTTTATTCTACAATATCAAGATGTTTCCAAGCTACATGTAGCTATAATAACTTTTTCTTGTCTTGTGAGCCATGCAGAAAATGGTTCAGGATCACAATGATATAACTATGTTTCAGTGGCCCAGGATAGACCATTTTCTACATCTTTGGATTACATTTGAAACAGTGAATTTGGAGCCAGGGGCGGTGGCTCATGCCTGTAATCCCAGCACTTTGGGAGGCTGAGGCGGGCAGACCATGAGGTCAAGGGATCAAGACCATCCTGGCCAACGTGGTGAAACCCTGTCTCTACTAAAAATAGAAATATTAGCCAGGTGTGGTGGCTTGCACCTGTACTCCCAGCTACTTGGGAGGCTGAGGCAGGAGAATTGCTTGAACCCAGTAGGCAGAGGTTGCAGTGAGCTAAGATTGCCTCACTGCACTCCAGCCTGGGAACAAAGTGAGACTCCATCTAAAAAAGAAACAACAATGAGTTTGGTGTCTAGGATTGTTTTTGTTTTCTTGATAGACAGCTAAATTAGATCAGTTGCTAAATTACCTTTTTAAAAAATTTGCAGTAAATAACAGAAGGCATTGTTTTAACTTTTATTATTGAACCAAAAAATTAATATAGCCGGGCACGGTGGCTCACACCTGTAATCCCAGCCCTTTGAGAGGCCAAGGTAGGTGGATCCCTTGAGGCCAAGAGTTTGAGTCCAGCCTGGCCAACATGGTGAAACCCTGTCTCTACTAAAAATGCATGGTGGTACATGCCTATAATCCCAGCTACTCAGGTGGCTGAGGCACGAGAATCACTTGAACTAGGGAGGCAGAGGTTTCACTGAGCTGAGATCACGTCATTGCACTCAGACCTGGGCAATACAGTGAGACTCTTGTCTCAAAAAATGAAAATTAATGTAAGTTTTTGGCACAAATTAAGGTTTTTTAAAAATGTAACTTCATGTTCTTAATTTTCTTTGATAGACAAAGTTTACAGGGAACAAAAATATGCTGATAGAAGTTTTTAATTACCGACACTTTCCAGAGCAGCTCTTCCCAAATGTAAGCAAAAAAGCCCTACCCCATTATAATGAAAACGTAGGTTACCTAACTTTCCTCACACTGAAGAAAATAGCTTTCAGCTTTTAGTGTGTTTTAGAGAGAAGAGTTTCCAACTCCACATGGAGGAGACCTCAGATCTGCCTTATCTTCCTGTTCCACCTTGAGGTGGAAAATGGATGGGTTCGCTCTAAGTTCAGTTTAGAGAAACAAATGGCAGAAGAACCAAGCCCTGTGTAAATGGTATACTTAAATCCAGTCCTTAAAAATGTTAATGAGCAGGCTTATAGTGAGCTATAAATACAGCTGATGAACATGAACACTTAATAACATTTGTCTCTTAAGTTTCATTTGATATAAAGACAATTTAAAAATCT
>NW_022437045.1:6209067-6346056 GCF_009761245.1 Sapajus apella | reverse complement strand
TTGGCTCACTGCAATCTCTCCTTCCCAGGTTCAAGGAATTCTCTTACCTCAGCCTCCCACGTAGCTGGGATTGCAGGCATGCACCACCACACCCAACTAACTTTTTTATTTTTAGTAGAGATGGGTTTTTACCATGTTGGCCAGGCTGGTCTCGAACTCCTGGCCTCAAGTGATCCACCTGCTTTGGCCTCCCAAAATGCTGGGATTACAGGCGTGAGCCACTGCGCTCGGTTGTATCACCACGAAGGGGATTACAACAAAAGAAACTACTTCAACTTTTTTGCTAATTTATGTGTCTGTATGTCTTTATTTTAATTTAAACTTTGTCCTAGAGTTATGATCTGGAACTTTCTGTTGTGCATGGGTTTGGTTTTGTTTTAAGAGACCTAGTCTCACTTACCTAGGCTGGTATGTATTAAATTCCTGGCCTCAAGTGATCCTCCTGCCTTGTCCTACCAAACTGCTGGGATTACAGATATGAGCCATCATGCCTACCCTTTTTCTCAACGTTTTTTGTTTTAAAAAATCATATATATATGTATATGTATATATACACACATATATGTGCTTATATATGTATATATGTTTTACAGAGAGATACTGTAGAAATGCTGCATCAAAAAGCTTAATGTAAAATATGATTACACAATCTAACTGTGAATTAATAAAATTTGGAATTTCTGGTCTATAGCATATTTGAAAGCTCTTTAACAGAAGCTTAGGAAATTATCTTATGTTCAAAAAGAAAAAAGAAAGCTCTAACAGAAGATCAAAAATTCCATTTTGAAAGAATATTCTAGGCCGAGTACAGTGCCTCATGCCTATAATCTCAGCACTCTGGGAGGCTGAGGCGGGTGGATCAGCTGAGGTCAGGAGTCTGAGACCAGCCTGGCCAACATGGTGAAACCCCGTCTCTACTAAACATACAAAAATTAGCTGGGTGTGATAGTGGATACCTGTAATCCCAGCTACTCGGGAGACGGAGGCAGGAGAATCACTTGAACCCAGGAGCTAGACGTTGCAGTGAGCCAAAATCACAGCATTGTACTCCAGCCTGGGCAACAAGAGCAAGACTCCCATCTTAAAAAAAAAAAAAAATTCTCAAATTTTGCATGTGCAACCATTGTCTCATTGAACCAGTTGACGTAGAAATGGCTTCCCCAGCTCTACACAATGCTGGGCAATTTGTAGTGTCCCATATACATTTTGATAATTGAATAGAGTTAAAAACTTGTTTGTGTCCAAAGCGTGTGAAAAACATATTCAGACCAAATACACAAAGGAGGGAAGTAACAGCAACAGCAAATAAGTCGCTTTAAAAAATTCATAGCACCCTCAGATATCCAATATCATCAACTTTCCTTAGTGCTCCTATTAGGTAGGTCAGGGGAGGTGGCATTTTGGAAAGACTCTCTGCCCCTTTCCCATCTTATGGCTGATATAATTCCTGAGACATTTACTCTGCAGATTTCCAGTAGCCTTTTAGGCTAAGCATCTACATGGGCACAGGAGGGTCGGATTATCAGACGCTCCTCAACGTTCCATGTAGACCAGTGCCTGTCCTGATAACTGCTTTTGTTTTTTGTTTTCTTCTTTTTTTAAATTCAGTCCCCGTAGAGACTGCCAAAAATTGCCAACGCTGACTACATTTCAAGTCATCATGGCGGGGTATTGGGAAAAGTTTTCAATTAGCAATAATCACCCCTTGGCTAAACCTCATTGGCTACGATACTGCCACTGCGCAAAGCTGATAACTGCTTTTGATGATGCGATGAGAGCATAGAGCACCCTGACACGTAGGTGTGGGGTTGAAGTCAGGTAACGTGGAAGGAAAGGGTCCAGAATGCTGAGATTTTAGGTGCCAAAAGAACAAACGCCCACTTTACAATTGTGGTACATGCCCATGGAGCAGTCCATTGTATGTGTGATATTGCGCTGGCCTAGAGCCAGAACCTGAGCAACACTATTTTATAAAATGCAAAACTTTTTTAAATAAGTTGAAGTGACTGCCCCATTCTCACAATAACTACTGTCCTTGGCCTCTGTAAATAGAACTGCTAGTTTGTTCTGCAAAACTATGTAAAGCTGCTTACCTTTTCTTATCAGTAACTGCTAAAATCTGTGACTTCTATCACCACCCAGACGATGTGTAAACAAATGTATATCCTGACTTCTGTAAACCACTGAGGTAACAAACAGAATGACAAAAGTCCCCTAGACCTTGGAATGTCCGGAGACCCCCACCCTTGTCTCCACCCAGGAGGTGAATTACAGAATCCCCTGGACCTTGGAATGTCCGGAGACCCCCGCCCTTGTCTCCGCCCAGGAGGTGAATCACAGAATCCCCAAGCCCTTGGAATATCCGAAACCTTTTCATCCCCATCCCCGCTCCTCACCCCCACACCCAAGGTGATTTTTCGGGTATAAAAAGCCGTGGCACCCTCCTTTTGACGCCACAGGTTGGAGAGACGTGAGTCCTCTGTGGTCGCCGGCATAATAAATGACCCTGTAATCTGGCATACTTTTGTTTTGGTGCTAACTTTCTACGCTCCGGTCAAATACAACATATGTATCTATGAAAAACAAAGTTTTAGCCGGGCACTGTAGGTCAAGATGGCCAGGGGGAGACCTATGTTAATTCTAGCTAAATCATTATAAGCTTTCTTGGCTCAGAGTACACTGAAGCTTACACACCAAACTAAACTATATTGTTGGTGCAGTTAATTAGAAATCAGGCGGCAACAGGAGGCCTAAGGTAAAGACCGTCCGAGAGCGCAGTAACACGGGGGAACACCTGGGGTGGTTGTAGAGCAGGGAATACTGCTGTTGTCCCACGAATGCCTTCTCAGCATGGAGACTGTATGAGGGCCTCGGAAAGAGGGCTTGCGCAAAGATCTCTGAGAAGGGAGGCAACCTCTGCTCACTAAATCCAGGAGGGTCTTTGCAGATGGGAGCAGGGAAGGAGAAAAGCCTTGCAGGGCAGAGATCACGGAACACCTCAGGCTCTGCCTTGATTCTCGAAATATGGAGTGATTTTAATTGTTCTATGTCCTCCATGCTTGGGAGATAAAAGCCCTTGGATGCACTGGGTGTGGTCAGACCCAGCAGCTCCTCGTCCGCTATACTTGTGAGACAGTAGCACCCTGATAACAGTCGATGATCAACTCAGAGTACTAGTTTAGCATGTCTCAGAAGGATCTCAAGGGCTCTCCCCCCAGCTATATTTCCTAACCCTTTGCTCTGCCCTTCCACACCCATGAGATCAATGAGATTATGCACATAATAAAAGTGTCTGGAGCCCAGAGCTCTGGGCCAACCTGGTTCCCATGCATGCATTGGTCCCCTGGACCCATGCTGTAACTTCTGCTCTTGTGTCTCTGTCTTTATTTCCTTTTCTTAATCCCTCGTTACCGCTGGGACTAAGGGCACCCACATACGGGTTTGGGGCTGGTACCCAACAGGGCGCAGTGGCTCATGCCTGTAATCCCAGCACTTTCGGAGGCCAAGGCAGGCGGATCACCTAAGGTTGGGAGTTAGAGACCAGCCTGACCAACATGGAGAAACCCCATCTCTAGTAAAAATACAAAATTAGTTAGATGTGGTGCCGGGCACCTGTAGTCTCAGCTACTTGGAAAGCTGAGGCAGGAGAATCACTTGAACCTGGGAGGCAGAGATTACAGTGAGCAGAGATCAAGCCATTGCTCTCCAGCCTGGGCAACAAGAGTGAAACTCCGTCTCAAAACAAATAAAAAAGAAAAAAAAGTTTTATCTTCCTGACAATGGTTTATTGACATGAATCATACTATAGGAAAGAAAGACAAGCAGGCAGTTCTACCTCATGAGTTCCAAAACCATGTTTGTTCAGCTCAGTGTAAAACTACAGGGCTTGATGGTGATGAAATCATCTGCTCTAAGCGGCAAAGACAAGCCCTCAGCTTGTGTTCCTGTTTACACAGCAATGTATGCCTTTCCACATAGTTCTTCTGGAACCATCAAGACCACGGGGTAAGCAGATTCCTTCTACTTGACCACAGTTAAATCAGAGGCTGCAAACTGCTGGCCCAGGGGCTGAATCTGGCTTGTGCAAATTGATTGATTGATTGATTGATTGGAGACAGAGTCTCACTCTGTTGCCTAGGCTGGAGTGCAGTGGCATGATCTTAGCTCACTGCAGCCTTCACCTTCTGGGCTCAGGCGATTCTCCTGCCTCAGCTTCCCAAGTAGCTGGGACTACAGGCGCATGCCACCACACCCGGCTAATTTTTGTATTTTTAGTAGAAACAGAGTTTCACTATGTTGCCCAGGCTGGTCTTGAACTCCTGGGCTCAAGTGATCACTCCCCTCGGCCTCGCAAAGTGCTGGGATTATAGGCATAAGCCACCACACCCAGCCCTAGGCCTGCAGAATTTTTAAAAGGCTTAAGCATAAAATCCAAATTTTCACCTCTTAAAAAAAAGATGTGGTCTGTTTGGACCTGGATTCTGGTGAGATCAATGCTGTGAGATCTAAGGAGGGGATCTAAAGTGAAAGACGGCTGGGCACAGTGGCTTATGCCCGTAATCTCAGCACTCTGGGAGGCCGAGGCGGGCAGATCACTTGAGGTTGGGAATTCAAGACCAGCCTGGCCAACATGGCGAAACCCCTTCTCTACTAAAAATACAAAAATTAGCCGGGTGTGGCAGTGGGTGCCTGTAGTTCCAGCTACTCAGGAGGCTGAGGCAGGAGAATCGCTGGAACCCAGGAGATGGAGGTTGCCGTGAGCTGAGATTGTGCTATTGCACTCCAGCCTGGGCAACAAGAGTGAAATTCCATCTCAAAAAAAAAAAACGGTGAAAGTCACTCTAAAAGGTAGACACTTGCTTTGACCTTTGGGGGAAATGGTTCCTTGGTGCTTCATTATGGACTTGGTCAACAAATTTAAGGCAACCATGGTACACGTGAATACAGATGCTTTAGGTAGAAAACAAGAAATCTCTCCTCTTAAGGTAAAATAAACTTTTGTCACAAAAGTCTATAGAACATATTGCTGCTTTGGGGGATGTTTTACACCTGGTCCGCTTCACTAGTTAATACTATATTATCTGCTCTCCTCTAGAAGCCTCCAGAGGCTTCAGGTTTGTGATACCAAGTCGTCTACACTCCGTTCTCCTTTAATTTTATGAACTCACCTGAATTCACTGGTGTATTGACTCTGTTTTTTAAAACACCATCTCTAGGCTCAAACTCCCCTCTTGAGTGCCAGGAGGATTGAAGATTTTTTCCTGCAGGGCATCTCTTCCTGAGTTACCCGAAACTGATGACATTTTTCCCCATGTAGGACTATTTTATTCCTAAGAAGCTCCTCTAGTTTGCAGTCTTTTTCCTGGACTACCGTAACAGTATTCTAACTGGTCATCTTGCCACTGTCTCCCCTACTTCCTGTCTTTCATTCTGTGTTAAAAACACAGAATAAAATCCTCCAGGGTCGGGCACTGTGGCTCACACCTGTAATCCCAGCACATTATGGGGCAGAGGCAGGAAGATCACTTGAGGTCAGGAGTTTGAGACCAGCCTGGCCAACATAGTGAAAACCCATCTCTACTAAAAATACAAAAATTAGCCAGGCTTGGTGGTACACGTCGGTAATCCCAGCTACTCAGGAGGCTGAGGCAGAAGAATCTCTTGAACCCAGGAGGCAGAGGTTGCAGTGAGCTGAGATCACACCAGTGCATGCCATCTTGGGCAACAAAGTGAGACTTCATCTTAAATGAAAAGCAAAACTCCTCTACAAAGACCTCCACAATCTGTCTCTGCCTTTATATTAATAGGAGCTGCTCCCTCTGCCTGCAATACCCTTCCCTTACTACCCAAAGGGAAACCTGCTGAGTCCTCAAAACCCAGCTCACAAATGATTGCCAAGAACTGTGAGATTTTACCCAGCTTGCAAGCTAACAAGGTAGCTTGCCTTAGTTTCAGGAACACTGGCAGAAGACACAAGACTCCTGGGTAAGAGACAAAGGACATGATTACAGCACAGCCAGCAGCAGGAGCTTTATATTTCCGTTGCTTCCCCTTGCTCCTCTAGTCTCAGAGCAGCCCCAGGGATTGCTGTACACACACTGGTTCATTCCACAGTAGAAGACCCCAAGCTCAGAAATCCCCAATCTGAAAGAAGCTGCTAGTGGCCAGCATGGTGGCTCACACCTATAATCCCAGCACTTTGGGAGGCTGAGGCAGGTGGATACAGGGTCAGGAGATTGAGACCATCCTGGCTAACATGGTGAAAACCTGTCTCAAGTAAAATACAAAAAATTAGCTGGGCACGGTGGTATGTGCCTGTAATTTCAGCTACTTGGAGGCTGTGGCAAGATAATTGCTTGAACCCAGGAGGCCAAGGTTGCAGTGAGCAGAGATTGCAACACTGCACTCCAGCCTGGGCCACAGAGCGAGACTCTGTCTCAAAAAAAGCTGCAAATCTACCCAAACTTTGCCCCTGGAAGGAGACATTATCTTTATTCTGTGGAGGCTAACAGATCTGCCTTCTGCCCTAAGGGGAGACATTCTTTTATCTTCCAAGGCTGTATGCTCTATAAATGTCCTTGAATTAATAGTCTGGAGTAAGGGAAAAATACAAGACATGAAGAAATACAAAATCAGCAGACCTGTAAAGAATGGTCTCAATGCTAATTTTGTGACATACAAATTTTAAAAAATTTTTTACCTAATATGATTAAGGATGGAGAAAGACTGTTAATCCCAGTTGCATGACAATATACATTGGTATAAAATATCATAAATGAATTTAGCAATATGAATCAGTAGCATTAAAAATTCATCCTCTTTGAGCCAGTAATTAGACTTCTGGGAATTTATTCTAAGAGAATAAATTTAGCTGCAGTTAAAGATTTATGTAGCCCGGTGAGGTGGCTCACACCTGTAATCTCAGCACTCGGGGTGGGCGGATCAACTGAGGTCAAGAGTTCAAGACCAACCTAACCAACATGGAGAAACCCTGTCTCTACTAAAAATACAAAATTAGCCAAGGTATGGTGGTGCATGTCTGTAATCCCTACCAGCTACTAGGGAGGCTGAGGCAGGAGAATTGCTTGAACCTGGGAGGCAGTTTGCGGTGAGCTGAGATTGTGCCACTGCACTCCAGTCTGGGCAAGAAGAGCAAAACTTCGTCACACACACACACACAAAAAAAAACATTTACGTAACAAATATCTCCATGCATGCCTCATCGGCAGAACCCTACACTGGTTGGTATTTGTAATAAGACGGATTTTGCTGAGCATTTTTGGTGTGTATGCTACCCATACTCCCACGGACCAGGCTTGCACCTTCTGGAGCTGTGCTTTCCAGCCTAAACAATCAGACCAGGTCCAGGTCACACTCCCTGGGAGCTTCGGAAAAAGCTGCATCAAACCAGAGCTTCTCCCCAAGCCCAGCAAACCACTCATGGCCCAGGTAGTCCTTCCTGGGAGACCAAAGCTTCCTCCTTCATTAACGAGGATAACTCTTGGTGGGGACAAGAGTGACTTTATTTTAAATGCCAATCCATTGACTAACCCCGAGTCTGGGAATGCCTCCAGAATGTCAAGTTTATGTATTATCTTTATGTAGAAATACCCATTCACTGTAAGTTTCCTTCAAAACAACCCTGGAGGCTGTTGCAGAAATCATAGGCTGTGATGCTGGTAGCCGCCTCCACACTCCTTCACATGTGTTTTTCCCTAAGATGTAAGTCCTGGGTCTACAGGCTTGCGGCAAAGAGATCTACCTATCTTGTAGTCTCTAAAGACCACGTTTCTGTTTGTAAGTTCCCCTAATAAATCACACAAAACCTACAAATTGGATTTCTTTTTTTATTTTTTTTTTTCAGAGGCAGAATCTCACTCTATCCCCCAGGCTGGAGTGCAGTAGCATGATCTCTGCTCACTGCAACCTCAGCCTCCCGGGTTCAAGCGATTCTCCTGCCTCAGCCTCCTGAGTAGCTGGGATTACAGGCACCTGCCACCACGCCTGGCTAATTTTTATATTTTTTTTTTCAGTCGAGACAGGGTTTCCCCATGTTGGCCAGGCTGGTCTCGAACTCCTGACCTCAGGTGATCCTCCCGCCCTGGCCTCCCAAGTGCTGGGATTATAGGCATGAGCCACGGAGCATGGCCCACAAATTGGATTTCTCTGTCTCCTTTGGTTTCTAGGCTCCTTCTGCATTTGGGGGTTGCTGTGTATATACAACCCTTTCACAGAACAAACTCCCATGGAAGTGCAAACTGTATTGGTCCTTGTTTTATCCAAGTGACCTGTCTACATGTGTAGCCTTCCAGTATTTGCTGGGTCTGTCTCTTTGGCATTTTTGGAGCTACATAAACCACCAGGTTTCACACTGTTACCCTGGGTTGCTGCTGCTCTGATCGTTCTTCCTGGCTAGCCTCCCACCCTGCGTTCTCTCTCCTGACTCACCTTCTCACTGCTGCTATTCTTCCCATTTCTTTTCTCTGTGTGCTCTGGATCACTTTAAGTTCCATATTGAACTCCTCTACATCCCTATATTTTAATAACCAGTTCCTACAATTCATTTCTTTTTCGTTGAGGCGGAGTTTCACTCTTGTTACCCAGGCTGGAGTGCAATGGTGCAATCATGGCCCACCACAACCTCTGCCTCCCAGGTTCAAGGGATTTTCCTGCCTCAGCCTCCCCAGTAACTGGGATTGCAGGCATGCAGCACCATGCCCAGCTAATTTTGTATTTTTAGCAGAGACAGGGTTTCTCCATGTTGGTCAGGCTGGTCTCAAACTCCCAACCTCAGGTGATCTATCCGCCTGCCTCAGCCTCCCAAAGTGCTGGAATTACAGGCGTGTGCCACCACACCTGACCAATTCATTTATTTCTTAAACTAACTCTAGGCCGGGTGTGGTAGTTCATGCCTGTAATCCCTGCACTTTGGGAGGCCGAGGCAGGTGGATCACCTGAAGTCAGGAGTTGGAGACCAGCCTGGCCAACCAATATGGTAAAACCCCATCTCTATTTAAAAAAACAACAAAAAACTAATACTTTGCTGTCCCTTAAGGATGTTTCTCCTTTGGGACCTCTTAATGAAGGCTATTCATTCTCCCAAAATCCAACACCTCAAGTTCAAGAGGTGGAATCAGTGCTTCATGGATCCATGCAGTGGCTGGAGACATTCCTTCTCTGCCCTCATGAATGAATGAACTATTGAATGGTGGCTACTTGGAATGCAAATCTTTTTTTTTTTTTTTTTGAGTATTGCTTGTGTTGCCCAGGCTGGAGTGCAATGGTGAGATCTTGGCTCTCTGCAACCTCCGTCTCCCAGGTTCAAGCGATTCTCCTGCCTCAGTCTCCTGAGTAGCTGGGATTACAGGCAGATGGCATGACAGCCAGCTAATTTTTGTCTTTTTAGTAGAGACAGGGTTTCACCATGTTGGTCGGACTGGTTTCAAACTTCTGGTCTCAGGTGATCCACCTGCCTCGTCCTCCCAAAGTGCTGGGATTACAGGCGTGAACCACCGTGCCTGCCCTGGAATGCAAATCTTTGGGTCACCTGACTGCTATCATCCATTCACCTTCTTCCCAATTGGCCTCATTCAGTCAAGGTGTTAGCCCGCAGCTTAGAGTCAGTCTCTTTTTTTAATTTTTATTTTTTAAAGACGGTGTTTTACCATGTTGATGAGGCTGGTCTTGAACTCCCGACCTCAGGTGATCCGCCTGCCTTGGCCTCCAAAGTGCTTGGATTACAGGCGTGAGCCATCACACCCAGCTGAGTCAGTCTTTTTATCATCCTATACTCTCTACCTTTATATATGATCACCATCCTTAAAATATCTAGAAAATCTCTACTTGATGGATATTTTGATGGATGACTTGCCCAACATCCAGCCCCTTATTTCCTTGACTTGCTCATGGCCAGTGACCTTCACCCGCATTCACTTTAACCACTGTACAAAACAACAGAGTGGTTTGTTGTAAACAATAGGAATTGACTCTAGCTTAGATCACCAATTGGAGATGTTTCTCCACCTCCTTCTTGATTTTTTCTTTTTCTTTTTTTTTTTTTTTTGAGAGAGAGAGAGAGAAACAGGAGAAGGAGAGGGAAAGAAACAGCTAACTCTCACACTGAGAGAAAATCCAGAAAGATGGAATCCAGGAGAGGAAGGCAGCTTCCAGCCTGAGTGGAAGGGAATAGAGAGAGATGGAGTTTAGGAGGGGAAGACAGGCTTCCACGAAGGGAGTGTTCGTGGAAGGGGACTCCGGAGGGAAAATCCAGGATAGAAAAAACAGCTTCTACGAGCATGAGTGTTCATGGAAGCGGATCCAAACACGGAGTCCCCCTTAAGATGGTGGTAAAATGCACATAAAATTTACCATCTTTTGTTTTTTTTTTTTTTTTTTGAGATGGAGTCTCACTCTTGCCCAGGCTGGAGTGCGGTGGTGCAGCCTCAGCTCATTGCAACCTCTGCCTCCTGGGCTCAAGTGATTCTTCTGCCTCAGCCTCCCGGGTAGATGGGATTACAGGCACCCGCCACCATGCTCAGCTAATTTTTTGTATTTTTAGTAGAGATGGGGTTTCACCATGTTGGCCAGGCTGGTTTCAAACTCCTGACCTCAGGTGATCCACCCATCTCAGCCTCCCAAAGTGCTGGGATTACAGGCATGAGCCACCGCGTCCGGCTAAAATTTACCATCCTAACTATTTTAAAATATATAGTTCAGCCCATGCGGCACAGTGGTTCATGCCTGTAATCCCAGCACTTTGGGAGGCCGAGGTGGGTGGATCATGAGGTCAAAAGATCGAGACCATCCTGGCCAACATCGTGAAATCCCATCTCCACTAAAATACAAAAATTATCTCGGTGTGGTGGTGCGTGCCTCTAGTCCCAGCTACTCGGGAGGCTGAGGCAGGATAATTGCTTGAACCCGGGAGGCGGAGGTTGCAGTGAGCCAAAATCGCACCACTGCACTCGAGCCTGCCACCTGGCGACAGAGTGAGACTCTGTCTGGGAAAAAAAAAAAAAAAAAAAAATATATATATATATATATATATATATATATACACACACACACACACATACATATAGTTCAGTGACATTAAGTACATTCACATTGTTGTGCAGTCATCACCACCATCCATCTCCAGAACTCTTTCCAACTATCAAAACAAAAACTCTGTATCCATTAAACAGCTACTTCCTGCTCCCTCCTATCCCCATTCCTCTGTCTCCAGGACTTTGACTGCTCTAGGAACCTCGCATCGATGGAATCACGCAGAATTTGTCTTTTTGTGTCTCAAGCTTTATCCATATTGTAGCATGTGTCAGAATTTCCTTCCTTTTTAAGGCTAATATTCTCTTGTCTATATATACCATATTTTATTTACCCATTCACCCACTGATGAACACTTGACTTGCTTCTACCTTTTGGCTATTGCAAACAATGCTGTCATAAAAATAGTTGTACAAATATAACAACAACAACAAAAAGGCCCTACTTTCTTTTTGTTTGTTTGTTTTTTGAGACAGAGTCTCGATCTGTCGCCCAGGTTGGAGTGCAGTGGCAAGATCTTAGCTCACCGCAGCCTTTCCCTCCCAGGTTCAAGCAATTCTCCTGCCTCAGCCTCTCAAGTAGGTAGGAATACAGGTGTGCACCACCACGCCCAGCTAATTTTTGTATTTTTAGTGGAGACGGGGTTTCACCATGTTGGCCAGGCTGGCCTTGAATTCCTGACTTCAGGTGATCCAACCGCCTCAGCCTCCCAAAATGCTGGGATTAGAGGCGTGAGCCACCACTTCCGACATGTAAATACTTTTTTTTTTTAAACCAAGGACTTGAGCATCTGTGGATGTGTGTCCCCTGGAGGGGTCCCTGGAACCAATCAGGAATATAAAATTCTTTTAAAATTTTAAGAAGAGTGTTGTTCTCTCTGTTGTACTGACGAAGGCGCGCAGGCTCAGCGAGATTAGGCGCCCTGCCTAAAGTTACAAAGCCTCTTACCCGCAGGCCATCTCCAGCAGAGCAAATCTAAGCCCTCCCGTCTAAACTTGGCGCCCTGAGGACCAAGGGTCGCCTTAAAGGACGAAACGGGGTAGGCAGAGTCTCAGGGCAAGGTCTGAGCCCCACCCCGGGCCCCACCCTCTGTCTGGTACAGCTGAACAAACGAAGGTGCCCGAAGCCGGCCGGTGACATCCCAGCCGCTCCTCCGAGCCGCCCGGCGTCCCGCAGGCCCCCGCCCTCCGCACGTCACCGCCGCCGGGTGCAGTGCCCCCTAGGGGCCCCTGCGGGCGAGGAGGAAGCGCCAGGTCCTTCCCGCCGCCCGCCGGCTCGCCTGGCACGCGCCCAGCCGCCGTCGCCAGCCGCAGCTCCGCATCCCAGGAGGACCCGCCGCGCCGCGCCATGGGCAAGCGCCTGCTGCTCGTCTTGCGCCAGCTCCGCTGCCCGCTGCAGCCTCCGGGCCCGCCACGCCGCCTCCATGTGCCCTGTCGCGCCAGCAGCGGCGGCGGCGGAGGGGGCAGCGGTGGCGGGGAGGGCCTGCTCGGGCAGCGGCGGCTGCAGAATGGCCAGGCCCCGAGCAGCTGCAGCCCGGGCGGCCGCACGCCCGCGATGCGAGACTCGATCGTCAGGTGAGTGTCGGGCCCAGTTCTCCAGCGGCAGCGGCCCAGGCCCAGGGGCGGGGCGCCCGGAGCCGCGGTGGGGTACGGGGCGCGGGGCTGCGAGTGCTTGGTGCCAACTCGTTAGGGACTCTGGGCTGTGTGTCGGGAAGCGCGAGGTCGGGGACTGCGGCCGGGCGCGCTGGTGCAGAACGGGGGATCCAGGACCCGGCCGGGCCCGGAATGCAGGCGGGCGTGGGCGACCCCGAAGGGTGCCTAGGAGCACGGATCGCACGCCCGGCTCCACGTGGGCCGCCGGCAGCCGGCTCTGATGCAATCGCGCGGGCGCGACCCACAAGGTAGAGGGGCGGTGCGGCTGGGGCGGAAGCCAGGGGATGGGGCGAGGAGGAGGAGAAGGAGGTGGGCTGCGGCGCCGCGCGCCGGTTGGCCAGGGGCTAGGGGTGGGGCTCCGGAGAGGCGGGCTCGGGATCAGCACCGCCCGCGCGAGGCTCCAAGGTGTCGTGAGCCCCTCCCCGCGCACCGCCCCTCCTGCGGGGCTGGGGTCTGTGGCTGATGTCCGCTTTTCCCGGAACGGCAAAGGTGGAGCCGGGTTCCCGGGCAGCCGCCGGAGGAGCCGGAGGGGAATCAGTGCTGGTTTCCAGCCCCACCGCCCAGCTAGGTTTGCAGGGTTCTCCGGGCCTTGAGCGAACTGGGAGCCGCAGGCCGGGCTGTCCCTGCCCCAGTCCCCGCCCCTGGGCCCCAGCCTTCCCTCTCTCGCGGAGAAGGGTGCCCAGGCTCGGGGACTGGCAGAGAGAGCCCCTCGGGACAACCTGGAGGTGGCGGGCAAGCCTCTTTCGCCTCCCTCCGAACTGGGCTTAGGAACGAGTTCCACCATGCAGTTTCCCCAAGCAGGCGGCCCACCTCCTCCATTCACATCCTCTTCCCTTTCCCTCTAGCCTTCTTTCTTAAAGTCGTGGCCTGCTTGTCTTTCTGCCTTTCCTTCCTCCTTCCCCTCTCCCATTTTCCTCCCCACTCTCCTCCCCTGCCTCTGTAGTAAAATAAGTTTCCTAGGCTCTTTATTATGTGGCGGATGACTTTAAGGGACCGTTTATTTAGTTTGCCTTGTTCTGTCTTCTTTTTATTTTTATTTTGTTTTGGAAATGGGGTCTCGCTCTGTTGTCCAGCCTGGAGTTAAGTGGCACCATCTCAGCTCACTACAGCCTCTGCCTCTTGGGCTCAAGCGTTCCTCCTGCCTTAGCCTCCAGAGTAACTGGGGCCCCATGTGTGCGCTACCATGCCCGGCTAATTTTATTTTGTAGAGACAGGGCCTCCCTCTGTCACCCAGGCTATTCTGGAACTCCTGGACTCAAGCCCTCCAAACCCCCAACCTCCCCCCCCCAACTCCAGCTCATTCCACTCCCACCCCCAAAGCACTGGAATTACATGCCAGGTCATTACGTTTTAACTTGCATGTTGTTGAGACTCATCCTAATGGTTAGAGTCTGAGGCCAGCATAGAGGGCAAAAAACACCCCCTCTGTCGTGCTGTTTTAGGTAACACTGATTATAACCTGAAACTACTTGTTTGCTCATTTCTTGTCTGTCTCATCCACCTGGAATATAAGCTACATGAGGGCAGACAGCTGCCTCTTTGGTGCTATATCCTTGGTCCCAGCATATAATAGGTGCTTGTGAAATGGTTAGAGAAGGAATGCATCAAGATTCGGGGTCATCTGTGGGTGTTATTCATGCAAATTCTTTTTTTCTTTTGTTTTGTTTTGTTTTTGAGACTGAAGCTTGCTCTGTCGCCCAGGCTGGAGTGCAATGGCATGATCTCAGCTTACTGTAACCTCTGCCTCCCAGGTTCAAGCAATTCTCCTGCCTCAGCCTCCCCAGTGGCTGGGACTACAGCCTGTTACCACGCCTGGCTAATTTTTGTATTTTTAGTAGAGACAGGGTTTCACCATATTGGCCAGGATGGTCTTGAATTCCTGACCTTGTAATCTGCCCACCTTGGCCTCCCAAAGTGCTGGGATTAACAGGCGTGAGCCACCGCGCTCAGCCAGTAATAATAATACAGTCTGTGTAATAGTCACAGTAATGGTGAAAATAATAAAGCTGCTGCTGATGACTTAATTCTGAGTTTTAGCTACACGTGGCAACCTAGCCAGAGAGTCTCATATTCCTTCCCACTGTCCTCAAAGTGGAGGCTGACAAGGCCATTTTTCTCCCCCAAGGACATGAAAATCTCTGATTAGAAACACTTGTGCTACTTTTTGGATTTATTGAGCCTAATGACTCCTTTTTCTTTCTTGCCTTGTCACTGTAGCAATGAGTAACCCCAAAGAATGAAACATTACACATAGAACAAGTTGTAGGGAGCATGGTCCTATTTCGTTTTATTAGCTTGAGTGGTAATCATGTTGAACTCCTTTACACACCTGTACAGGCACACCTAACATATTGTGGCTTCAGTTGCAGACCACTGCAATTGGGGGAATGTTGCAATAAAATAAGTCACGCAAATTTTGTGGTTTCCCAGTATATATAAAAGTTATGTTTACACAATAGTGTAGCCTATTAAGTATGCAATAGCATTTTGTCTTTAAAAACACACACACACACACAAACACACACATATAAGGCCAGGCACAGTGGCTCACAGGTATAATCCCAGCACTTTGGAAAGCTGAACTTACTCTGCCTGTGCTCTATGAATGGAACAACAAAGCCTGGCCAAGGCAGGCAGATCACGAGTTCAGGAGTTTGAGACCAGCCTGGCCAACAGTGAAACCTCGTCTCTATTAAAAATGCAAAAATTAGCCGAGTGTGGTGGTATGCACCTGGAGTCCCAGCTACTCTGGAGGCTGAGGCAGGAGAATCGCTTGAACTCAGGAGGTGGAGGTTGTGGTGAGCCAAGATGACGCCACTGCATTCCAGCCTGGGCAACAGAGTGAGACTCCGTCTCAAAAAAAGCTGAAACAAAACTATATATATACACACACACACAACTTAATTTTATTTATTTATTTATTTATTTTTCTTACACCTTAATTTTAAAATATTGCTGAAAAACGCCAATGATCTGGTGGAAGATCATGCTTAGATGTTGATGGTTATTAACTAGTCTGGTCAGGGTGGTTGCTAAAGGTTAGGGTTGCTGTGGCAATTTCTTTATTTATTTATTTAAAATAAATAAATACATAAATAAAAGACAGGAAGTGGAAGAGCCAAAAGCCTACGGCACCTGGTATTGCTATGCGGTCTCCCATCCAAGTACTAACTAGGCCCGACCCTGCTTAGCTTCCGAGTTTGAACAAAATCGGGCACGTTCAGGGTGGTATGGCCATAGATGGCAATTTCTTAAAGTAAGACAATGAGGTTTGCTTCTCTGTGGCACTCTTCCTTTCATAAAGGTTTTCTCTGTAGCATGCAGTGCTACAGAGAGAAAATGGTAGCAATTTACCCACAGTAGGACTTCTTTCAAAATGGACGTCAGTCCTCTCAAACCCTGCAGCTGCTTTACAAACGACTTGATATCTACTGTAATCTTATAAATTCTTTGTTGTCATTTTGTTTTATTTTTTGAGACAGAGTCTTGCTCTGTTGCCAGGCTGGAGTGCAGTGGCACGATCTCAGCTCACTACAACCTCCACCTCCCGGGTTCAATCAGTTCTCCTGCCTCAGCCTCCCAAGTAGCTGGGATTATAGGCGTGTGCCACCATACCTTGCTAATTTTTTAATTTTTAGTAGAGATGGGGTTTCACCATGTTGGTCAGGCTGGCTTCAAACTCCTGACCTTGTGATCCGCCTGCCTCGGCCTCCCAACGTGCTGGGAGCCACAGTGCCCGGCCTTTGTTGTAATTTTAACAGTGTTCATGGCATCTGTACCAGGGGTGATTTCATCTCAAGAAACCACTTTCCTTGCTTATGCATAAGAACTCCTCATTTGTTCAAGCTTTATCATGAGATTGTAGCCATTCAGTCACTCTAGTTCTCTTGCTGTTTTTGCCAAATTGCAATTACTTCCTCCATTGAAGTCTTGAACCCCTCAAAGTCATCCATGAGGGTTGTAATCAGCTTCTTCCAAACTCCTGTTAATGTTGATATTTTGACTTCACCCATGAGTCATGAATGTTCTTTTTATTAATTTTTTTTTTTGAGATGGAATTTTGCTCTTGTCCAGACTGGAGTGCAATGGCATGATCTTGGCTCACTGCAACCTCCGCCTCCCAGGTTCAAACGCTTCTCCTGCCTCAGCTTTCTGAGTAGCTGGGATTACAAGTGCCGCCACCATGCCTAATTTTTTTTTTGTATTTTTAGTAGAGATGGGGTTTCATGATGTTGGCCAGGCTAGTCTTGAACTCCTGACCTCAGATGGTCCACCTGCCTCAGCCTCACAAAGTGCTGGGATTACAGGCGTGAGCCACTGCATCCGGCCTGAATGTTCTTACTGTTATCTAGAATGGTGAATCCTTTGTGGAAGGTTTTCAGTTTACTTTGACCAGATTCATCAAAGGAATTATTACCTGTGGCAGCTATAGCCTTATGAAATGTTTCTTTTTTTTTTTTTTTTGAGACAGAGTCTCGCTCTGTCGTCCAGGCTGGAATGCAATGGCACACTCTCTGCTCACTGCAACCTCTGCCTCCTGGGTTCAAGCAGTTCTCCTGCCTCAGCCTCCCAGATAGCTGGGATTAGAGGTGCGCACCACCACACCTGGCTAATTTTTGTATTTTTAAGTAGAGACGGGGTTTCACCATGTTGGTCAGGCTAGACTCGAACCCCTGACCTCGTGATCCACCCGCCTCGGCCTCCCAAAGTGCTGGGATTACAGATATGAGCCTCTGCGCCCAGCGAAATGTATTTCTTAAGTAATCAGACTTGAAAATTACCCCTTGATCCATGAACTACAGAACGGACATTGTGTTAGCAGGACATTGTACACCTTCATCAGAGCTCTTGGGTGATCAAGTACATTGTCAATGAGCAGGAATATTTTGAAAGTGGTCTTTTTTTAATTTGAATAGTAAGTCTCAACAGTGGACTTATTCAGTAAACCATACTGTAAACGATTGTGCTGTCATCCAGGCTTTGTTGTTCCGTTTATAGAGCACAGGCAGAGTAAGTTCAGCATAATTCTATTTTTTCTTTTTCAAGACAGTCTCACTCTTTCACCCAGGCTGGAGTGCAGTGGTGCTGTCTCGGCTCACTGCAACCTCTGCATCTCAGGTTCAAGCGATTCTCATACCTTGGCCTCCTGAGAAGCTGGGATTACAGGCGTGAGCCACCGCGAGATACAGCATACTTTTTTTGTGGAGGCAGGGATGGAGTTTTGCTCCTGTTGCCTAGGCTGGAGTGCAATGGTGTGATCTCTGCTCACCACAAACTGCCTCCTGGGTTCAAGCGATTCTCCTGCCTCAGTCTCCTGAGTAACTGGGGCTACAGGCATGCGCCACCATGCCTGGCTAATTTTTTATTTTTAGTAGAGATGGGGTTTTTCTATGTTTGTCAGGCTGGTCTTGAACTCCCGACGTCAGGTGATTTGCCCACCTCAGCCTCCCAAAATGCTAGGATTACGGGCGTGCGACACTGCGCTGGCCAAGATTCAGCATAATTCTTTAGGGCCCCAGGACTTACAGAATGGTAAATGAGCATTGGCTTCACCTTCAAGTCACCAGCCGCATTAACCTCTAACAACAGTCAGCATGTCCTTTGAAGCTAGACATTGACTTCCCGCTAGTTATGAAAGTCCTAAATGGCATCTTCTTCCAATGAGGCTGTTTCATCCATGTTGATCATCTGTGGAGTGTTGTCACCTGCATACGTTACCTTCGCTAGCTCTTCTGGATAACTTACTGCAGTTCCACATTAGCACCTGTTGCTTCACCTTGAACTTTTATGTTATGGAGATGACTTATTTGCTGAAACTTGATGAACCAACCTTGGTGAGCAGCACCCTTTTATTCTGTGGCTTCCTTGCCTCTCTCAGCCTTCATAGAATTGAAGAGTATCAAGGGGTTGCTCTACAGTAGGCTTTGGCTTAAAGGAATGTTTGGGCTGATTTGATTATCTATCCAGACATTCAGACAGACTGTCTCCACATCAGCAATAAACGTTTTTCTTTTTCTTTTTCTTTTATTTATTTTTTTTGAGATGGAGTTTCACTCTTGTCTCCCAGGCTGGAGTGCAGTGGCTTGATTTTGGCTCACTGCAGTCTTGCAATCTCCATCTCCTGGGTTCAAGTGATTCTCTTGCCTCGGCCACCTGAGTAGCTGGAGTTACAGGCATAAGCCACCACACTCGGCTAATTTTGTATTTTTAGTAGAGATGGAGTTTCATGATGTTGACTAGGCTGGTCTGGAACTCCTGACCTCAGGTGATCCACCTGCCTTTGCCTCCCAAAGTGCTAGGATTATAGGCGTGAGCTGCTGCGCCCGCCTAATAAGGCTGTTTTCTTATCATTTGTGTGTCCATTGTAGAGCATTTGTAATTTTCTTCAATAGCTTTTCCTTTGCATTCACAGCTTGGCACAAGAGGCCTAGCTTTTGACCTATCTTGGCTTTCACCATGCCCTCCTCACTAAGCTTAATCATTTCTAGCTTTTTATTTAAAGTGAGAGACATGTGACTCTTCACTTGGAATACTTAGAGACCATTATAGTTACTAATTGGCCTAATATCAATATTGTTTCTCAGGGAATAGGGAGGCCAGAGGAGAGGGAGAGAGAAGGGGGAAGAGCCAGTCCAGCGAAGCCGTCAGAAGATGCCCAACCATCATGGGCAGGGTTTGTGGTCCCAAAACAATTGCAATAGTAACATCAAAGATCATCAATCACAGATCACTAACAAACATACTAAAAATGAATAAGTTTGAAATATTGCAAGAATTACCAAAATGTGACACAAAGTAAGCAGATGCCATTGGAAAAATGACTCCCATAGACTTAACAAAACACAGGTTGCCACAGACTTTCAATTTGTAGAAAAACACAATATCTGTAATTGCAATAAAGCAAACACAGTGAAATATGTATGCCTGTATTTTTTTTTCTATCCACACTCACCCCACCCTCCAACTTATTTTTTTGGGGGGAGTAGAGACAAGGTCTTTATCTTGCCCAGGTGGCCTTGAATTACTGAGCTCAAGTGACTCACCTCAGCCTCCCAAAGTGCTAGGAGTACAGACATGAGCCACTGTGCCTAGCCCCCATCCCCAACTATTTTAAAAGTTGAATTACTTTTTGACGATTGCTGACTTACCTATAGAAGTGTTCCTTTCATCGACTATGAATAGATCAAGACTATGAATGTTTTTTTTTTTTTTTGAGACGGAGTTTCACTCTTATTACCCAGGCTGGAGTGCAATGGCACAATCTCGGCTCACCGCAACCTCCGTCTCCTGGGTTCAGGCAATTCTCCTGCCCCAGCCTCCTGAGTAGCTGGGATTACAGGCATGTGCCACCATGCCCAGCTAATTTTTTGTATTTTTAATAGAGACGGAGTTTCACCATGTTGACCAGGATGGTCTTGATCTCTTGACCTCGTGATCCACCCACCTCGGCCTCCCAAAGTGCTGTGATTACAGGCTTGAGCCACCGCGCCCGGTGACTATGAATGTTTCTGAGAAAATTATTGCTATTAGTATGAATGGTTTTAGTGTTTAAGGGTAGCTCTGGGGCACAGAAAAACGAACAAATATGTACATTTATAGGAAAAAGGAAAAGAACCACTGTAGTATATGTGTTTTGTTTTGTTTTGTTTTGTTTTTTTGAGACAGAGTCTCACTCTGTTGCCTAGGCTGGAATGCAGTGGTGCGATCCTGGCTCACTACAACCTCTGCCTCCTGGGTTCAAGTGATTCTTTTGCCTCAGCCTCCTGAGTAGCTGGGATTACAGGCGTGTGCCAACATGCCCAGCTAATTTTTTTTGTGGGGGGGTATTTTTAGTAGAGATGGGGTTTCATTATGTTGGCCAGGCTGGTCTCGAGCTCCTAACCTCAGGTGATCCACCTGCCTTGGCCTCCAAAAGTGCAGGGATTACAGGCATGAGCCACTGTGCCTGGCCAGTATACCTGTTTTACAGATGAGGAAACTGACACTCTTAGAGACTGTTGCTGAGGCTAGTAAATGAAATGCCCAGTACCAGTCCTGGGCCGTGTTTCCACTTAGTGTCTCAGAACTACCTGGACTCTGTTAAAAATGTACATTTCTGGGCTCTACTGAGAATGCTGAATCAGACTTTCTGGGGTAAAACACCAGAGCCATTATTTCTTTTGAGACAATCTTGCTCTGTCACCCAGGCTGGAGTGCAGTGGTGTGATCTTGGCTCACTGCAGCCTCCGCCTCCTGAGTTCAAGTGATTCTTCTGCCTCAGCCTCCTGAGTAGCTGGGATTATAGGCGTGTACCATTACGCCCGGCTAATTTTTATATTTTTACTAGAGACAGGGTTTCACCATGTTGGCCAGAATGGTCTTGGAACTCCTGACCTCAGGTGATCCATTCACCTTGGCCTCCTGAAGTGTTGGGATTACAGGTGTGAGTCATTGCACCTGGCCTGGAACCTTTATTTTTACCAAACTCTCCAGTGATCCTTATAGCATGAGCAGCTTGGGACCCACACGCCAGTGCTTTCCTGGATCCAGGCAAAAATAAGAACCCAGCATGGCCCAATTAAAAGTCACGACAGGCTGGAAAGACTGCAGCATATGGGCCTCAGTCACCCGTTATTGGATGGATGGATTTTAGTGCTTATTTATAAGGTGATTTGTAAACTTTCCCATATGGTTGCATTTATTCAGCACAATAATACAATTAATTCCCTGGGAATGAAGTAGCTTTATCCCAAGTGTTTCCAAACAAAACTAACTGAAATGTTCCCAGGTCACTGACAGTTGCCTGCACCCAGTCCATCTGTTCCCGCCCAGCTGGCGGTAGAAAGGCTGGTCCTGGTTGTGAGTCTGAGCAATGCTCTCCTCCAAAGCCCCGCCTGGGAACTGCAGTGCTTCTGGTTTCATTTGTCAGGTCCGTCTCTCTGAAAACTGGGGGAAGCCTCCCGATGCATTTCTGCTCTTGGCAGTGTACCATTGACGGCATTGGCTGGCTCGTCTTCACTCTGCATTTTTGTTAGGTGCAGTGCAGATCCTGTCGGGACTGAAAACACAATGTAAAGGTGGCCTTGGCACTGAAGCCTTGAGGCTGCTGCGGCTGCATCCTTGGTCTTTTGTGAGAGGGGAAGAATCCAGCTCCCAGTGCTCATGTGCTGCTGAAAACATATAGGCTGGTGGCGAAGGTAGCCTCTGCAGTCACTCATCCCAGAAAGTTCCAGAAAGAGTTGAGCTCCTAACACTTTTTTCTTTTATTCAAGAAATTGAGTCTTGCTCTGCCACCCAGGCTGGAGTGCAGTGGTGCAGTCACAGCTTACTACAGCCTCAAACTCATGGGTTCAAGCAGTCCTCCAACTTCAGCCTCCCAAGTATCTGGGACCACAGGCACATGCCACCACGCCCCACTGAATTTTTTATAGAGGCAGGATCTCATTATGTTGCCCAGGCTGGTCTCAAACTCCTGGCCTCAAGCAGTCCTCCCATCTTGACCTCAAGGTGCTGGGACTATAGGTGCATGCCACCATGCCAGGCCTCCTCCTTTTTTTTTTTTTTTCTTTTCTGAAGAGAAGAAACTATCAAAAAATTTTTTTTTTTTTTTGAGGTAGAGTCTCACTCTGTTCCCCAGGCTGGAGTGCATTGGTACCATCTCAGCTCACTGCAACCACCACCTCCCAGGTTCAAGCGATTCTTCCGCCTCAGCCTCCTGAGTGGCTGGGATTACAGGCACCTGCCATCATGCCTGGCTAATTTTTGTATTTTTGTAGAGACGGGGATTCACCACGTTGGCCAGGCTGGTCTTGAACTCCTGACCTCAGGTGATCTGCTCACTTCGGCCTCCCAAAGTGCTGGGATTACAGGTGTGAGCCAACGCGCCTGGCCCCTCCTATCACTTTTACCTAGGCCTGCTCACGCCAGGCTGGCATCTCCCTCAGAGGCGGAGGGGGAAGGTGACTGCTGCTGGGCATTTAGGAAGTACAGGTGCAGACTGTGTTGTGGATTCCCAGAGGACTGAGTGCCCCGCCCCCACCTCCCCCCCCACCCCACCTCCCCCCACCCCCGGCCCCCACGCCTCCTGGAGGCCTTATTCGTGTTATCCAATTATGATGGGTCCCCAGTGTTTCTGGAAATTTCCTCTCCTTCCCTTCCTTCCTTACCTAATTCTTTTTTTAAGCTCCAGGACCTGGAATTTGTCCTGGCTCGACACTTCTTGTCCAAAACAGCGAGCCCCCTGTCTTCACCCCCCAATCCCCTGTCTTCACTTCCCTCTTCCCACTTTATTTGCTTTCCTCATGGACCCAAACTCAGGGTTTTGGGGGGATGGCATGGGAGTATGGTCGAGGAGAGGGATTATTTGAAGTAGAAAACTAAATTTTTCATTATAGTACACTTAGAAAATACAAGAGAAAAATTCACCCCTAGAAAACGATTGTAAACATCTAGTTTGTTTCCCTCTGCATAGTTTAAAAACTAGATTGCCAATTTTACCTTGCGTTAGTGTCATGATGGTTACACCGCCTCCTCGCTCCACACTGTACGTTGGAGTGTGTCCTTCTGTGGTCTAGTTATTTTCACTTGGAACGAACTTTCTGAGAAAATGTGTTGTGTCAGTCCTTTCTGCTCATTAACCAAGAAATCACAGTGTTGTTTTTTTTCCCTCAATGTAGAGAAGTCATTCAGAGTTCAAAAGAAGTTCTGAGTTTATTGCAAGAAAAAAACCCTGCCTTCAAGCCGGTTCTTGCAATTATCCAGGTAAGCTGAGAACAAGGTTCAGTCCTACTATTTTAGGACGCCTTTCAATTTAGAAAATGATTGTATACAAAAGAGCAGCCGTGTTTCTCGCGGAAGAAGAGAGGGCTCAGTGAGCAATGCTGCTGTTTTCTTTGGTCTTTCGATTCTTTGTGGTCATGGGTTAAGTACTGCTCTGCTTGAGCGTGTCTTCTTTTGTGAATTTTCCTCTGACGTATGGGTAGTTTTCAGAGGTCTAGGAGGTAGGCACCTACATGCATTGCATTACAAAGGATACATCGTGGTCCATGTGTGCTCACAAATGCTTACCAAATGTGATTTGATGGTGTTGGGGAAAAAAGTCCCACTTTGTTTCAATGGAGGCAGATGCTACATGAAAGATGGGTATTTGGTAATCTCTTCTACTCTATCTTTTAAAGCCTGCCATAAACTTGACAGACCAAAAGTCATTATCCCATCAAAAGGACTTTGCATTCCACATACTTCTTTTGGCTGCAGCCCTGGTTCCGAGCCACAGTTGGCCCCGGTTGCCATCCTGATTGGCACACTTGTGTGATGGCAGGTGCCGAGAAATAACGAGGTGAGCCAAGCCTGGAAGCGAACTCAGCCTGACAGTTGGGCTGCTACCGTGGGGCTTGGCACACACTTAGCGTATCAAAATAGCCTCTGGTTCCATCGTGCTGCGTATTTCAGGATTACAGAGCTGTGCTCAAGTTTCTTATGTTCTCTGCGATCTGTACCCACATCTCGTTACAAAGAAAGGAGAGTTAGAACAATAGAAAGAAAATTAGATCAGGGCTTGGTCCTCCTGGGGATCTACTGACTCCCTGGCTTTCCATCTAAAGGCAAACCATTTTAACTCCTATCTTTGGTGTCTCCATTTTTTTTTCTTTTTGTGATGGGTCTCGCTCTGTTGCCCAGGCTGGAGTGCAGTGGTATGATCTTGGTTCAACGAAACCTTGACCTGCTGGGCTCAAGCGATCCTCCCATTTCAGCCTCCTGATTCGCTGGAACTGGAGGCATTTACCACCATGCCTGGCTAACTTTTGTATTTTTTGTAGAGATGGGATATCACCATGTTGCCCAGGCTGGTCTTAAACTCCTGGGCTCAAGCAATCCACCACCTCAGCCTCCCAAAGTGCTGAGATTACAGGCATGAGCCACTGTGCTCAGTCGGTGTCCTCATTTTCAGAGAGGGAAGCTGGCTATGTTACTATGTATGTCTTCTAAGAGGAAGGGTATTATTTTCCTTAAAAAAGTGGCATAATTTGAAGGCCTGAGTAATTTGAAGGCCTCAGTTAAATGCTGTCCACAAGTCCCTTTTTATAAGTAGCAAGATTGTTTTTCTACACTTTCCATATTATCTTTGTAATTAGATCATCTGCAATCACAAAAGTCATCTCTGGATTAACTTTTGTGCCTTTTCAAGCTGTTTTTATGTTGTCATGTTGTTTTTACTCTCCTAAGGCAGGTGATGACAACTTGATGCAGGAAATGAACCAGAATTTGGCTGAGGAGGTGAGGACTTATTAAAAATTCATTGTAACTTTTAACAATACATTCTCTTATAGTGACAAATAACCTTGTGTTCCTTTTTCAGGCTGGTCTGAACATCACTCACATTTGCCTCCCTCCAGATAGCAGTGAAGCCGAGGTAATAATGGCAGAGCTCCAAACTCTTCCTTTTCTTTCCTCTTGAGACCTAATGGGCCCATTGGTGTCTCTTAGTGGTGGCTGGAACAGATCCAGCTTTTGCTTGTAGCGTAATGTTAGAGGGAAGAGTTCACTTCTTTTCTCTAGGGTAAATGCTTCTTAATAATATCCTTGCTCCTTGTCATTTGTTATATGTCTACCAGAGACTTGAGCTTCAAGCTGTTGAGTTTGGTTGTGTTTCTTCAGCTGTGGTGGTAGCATCATCTAGTGGAAATTGTCAGGCTGAGGTGAGGAAATTGGCCCTTGGGCCACAATCCCTGTACTTAGGGCCCGACCCTTCTATGGTTAGCCTTTCTTCCTGCTGCCTTCATGTGATAGAAAAGCTCAAATAATGGAATCTTAAATAACGTAGAAGTTTATTTCTCTCTTTTTTTTTCTTTTGAGATGGAGTTTCCTTCTTGTTGCCCAGGCTGGAGTGCAACGGTGTGGTCTCAGCTCACTGCAACCTCCACCTCCCATGTTCAAGTGGCTCCCCGCTCAGCCACTTCAGTTGCTGGGATTATGCTTGGCTAATATTTGTAGAGACGGGGTTTCACCATGTTGACCAGGCTGGTCTCAAACTCCTGACCTCAGGTGATCCACCCACCTTAGCCTCCCAATGTGTTGGGATTACAGGCGTGAGCCACTGTGCCCGGCTGGAATTTGCTTTTCTTTAGGTTGTTTTGCCACTGTTTTTTTTTTTTGTTTTTTTTTTTTGAGATGGAGTCTCACTCTGTCACCCTGGCTGGAGTGCAATGCAGCAACTCAGCTCACTGCAATCTCCACCTCCCGTGTTCAAGTGATTCTCTCCCCTCGGCCTCCTGAGTTGCTGGGATTACGCCTGGCTAATTTTTGTAGAGACGGGGTTTCACCATGTTAGCCAGGCTATTCTTGAACTCCTGACCTGAGGTGATCCGACCTCCCAAAGCGCTGGGATTACAGGCATGAGCCACCTCAGCTGGCCTTGCCACTGGTATTGATAGCCCTTGACTTTTGTTGTTATTGTTTATAATTGACACATAATGAATGTGCACGTGTGTGGGGTACAGTGTGATGTTTCAGTACTTGTGTATGTCATGTAATGATGAAATCAGGTTAGTTACATCCATTACCTAGGACGTTTGTCATTTATTTGTGGCGATAGCTTTCAAGATCTTTTCTAGCTGTCTTGAAATATACGATACATTGTCATTAGCTACAGTTACCCTACTAGTAGAACACTAGAATTTATTCCTCCTAAGTGAAACTTTGTACCTACTGATTGACCAACCCCTCCCTTTTCCCCGACCCCACCCCTCCCCAGCCTCTGGTAACCACCATTCTATTCTCTATTTCTATGAGATCAACTTTCCTAGATTGCACATGTAAGTGACATCCTATGGTATTTGCCTTTCTGTGCCTGGCTTATTTCGCTTAATGTTATGTCCTCCAGGTTCATCCATGTTGCCACAAATGACAGGCTTTTGTTCCTTTTTATGGTTGATGATATTCCATTGTGTATACAAACCACACTTTCTTTATCCTCCGTTAATGGGCACTTGGATTGGTTCCATCTCTTGGCTGTCGTGACTAGTGCTGTAATAAACATGGGAATGCAGACGACTTCTCAGCATAGTGGTTTCAGTTCCTGTGCCTACATACCTAGTAGATGGAATGGCTGGGCCATATGGTAGTTGTTTTTTAATTTTGTCAGGAATCTACATGCTGTTTTCTCTAATGTCTGTATTAATCTGCCTTCCCACCAACAGTGTGTAAGAGCTCCCCATTCTGCATATCCTCACCAGCATTTGCTATTGTCATTTTTTTTTTTTTTTTTTTTTTGAGTCGGAGTTTCGCTCTTGTTACCCAGGTTGGAGTGCAATGGCGCGATCTCGGCTCACCGCAACCTCCACCTCCTGGGTTCAGGCAATTCTCCTGCCTCAGCCTCCTCAGTAGCTGGGATTACAGGCACACGCCACCATGCCCAGCTAATTTTTTGTATTTTTAGTAGAGACGGGGTTTCACCGTGTTGACCAGGATGGTCTGGATCTCTTGATCTTGTGATCCACCCGCCTCGGCCTCCCAAAGTGCTGGGATTACAGGTGTGAGCCACCGCGCCCTTTTTGATAATAGCCACTGCTAACTGGGATGAGGTGATTTCTCAGTGTGGTTTGATTTGCATTTCCCTGATAATGATGTTGAGTGTTTTGTCATGTACCTGCTGGCTATTTGTATGTATTTTGGGAGATGTCTGTTCAGGTCTTTAGCCCATTTTTTATTTGAATTATTTGTTTTGTTGCTTTTAAGTTATTTGAGTTCCTTATATATTCTGGATGTTAACCCCTTGTCGGACGCATAGTTTGCAAATCTTTTCTCCCATTCTGTACATTGTCTCTGCTTTGTTGATGGTTTTTTTTTTTTTTTTGCTATGAAGAATGTTTTTAGTTTGATGTAATCCCACTTGTTTATTTTTGCTTTTGTTGCCTATTTTTTTGAAGTCCTATCCAAAAAAACCTTGTCCAGACCAGTGTCATGAAGCATTTCCCCTATGTTTTCTTCCAGTCGTTTTATGGTTTGGGACCTTATGTTTAAGTCTTTATTCATTTTGGGTTGATTTTTATAGAAGGTGAGCGATGAGGGTCTAGTTTCATTCTTCTGTGTGTGGATATCCAGTTTTCTCAGCTCTATTTATTGAAGAGGCTCTCTTTCCACAGTACGTGTTCTTGGCACTTTTGTCTTGACTTATTTTTTGACCAGGAATCCTTCATTCTTATTTTTCTTTGGTGAAATTCTAAAAGAGTGAATTTGTATGGTGTTATGTTGAAAAAGAGTAAGTATCTTAATTTGTTGATTAAGATTTGTGTTGGCATTTGTTGATTCTACCAAATGCTCGGTACAGGTGACAGTAGTTTCCTCGCTTCATTCTGGTCTCTGCTTGGACATCATGGCCTCTGACCACCCCTTCACCTGTCACTCTGTTAGCACTTTACCCCACTGAACCTGTTTTTCTGAGTATAGTTTATTATTTCCAGCAATTTTACTTTTATTATTACAATTTGGAAGGGAGGAAGGAAATTGCCTCTTCCTCTAGAGTATAAGATCCACGAGGACAGTTTTGTTTATAGCTGTATTTCTCCTTTACTTAGAACTGATACACAGTATGTGCTCAAAACATTTGTTGAATGAATGAAAGAATGCCGAATGAATGAAGCAAAGCTTTCTTTCTGATTTTGTGCCTCCAGTGGTTTCCTCTGCAGATAGTGAAACAAAAATGGTAAACCAACCCTTCCTCAGAGCCTGAGTGAGATCTATGTGCCACAATAAGTATCTTCTTACTTATCAGCAAATATTTTTGTTAAGTGAGATGAATCAGAATCTTATCTCCTGGCATAAAATAAACAGAGAAGACAAAGCATTGCTTATTTAGAGACACACCCAGACATTCATTAGCTTCCCAAAATGTAGTTTGGTCTTTTTCCTAAGTAGTGAATTGTTTTAGTGTTTCCCATGAAAGGAGCTGTGCATGCTAAGAGTTTTTCTAGCATCAGTCTTTGGAAAGGTCTCTTATGTGTCACTGAGGTCCAGATAACCCGAGGGCCTCTGTGACTGCTTGGATGTCATGATTAGTGAGCTTGGATGAACATGTGTTTGAAAGGCACAGGGTTATTCGGGCCAGGTTGGATGCTTCAGATTCATGCTTTCTGGCCTCCCTGAAAACTGGCAGTGTGCTTGGCTTAAAGTATGGCTTGTTGATGTTGTCTCTCTGAACTTTAACAGCTGTTGAACTTGATTTTGTTGTTTTGTCTTTTTCTGGCACAGAGTAGAGCCATAGAAAGGCAGCAAAGTCATTAAAAATTTCAGCCAAGCCTTTTAATTTTTTTTTTGAGCTTTATACACATGATGAAAAGAAAAATAGACTTTTTATTGTGCTTTACCCCAAGTCTTCAACAAGGACCTAAACGGCAACAACAAACTGCACCAGATGCAATTTCATGAATCCACCACTGTTTACAGAATGCTTCTTTTGTTGGGTCTCATTTTCACAAAACTAACTTTTATTTATTTATTTATTTTGTTTTCTCTTTAGATTATAGATGAAATTTTAAAGATGAATGAAGATACCAGAGTACATGGCCTTGCCCTTCAGATCTCTGAGAACTCGTTCAGCAACGAAGTCCTCAATGCCTTGAAACCAGAAAAAGATGTGGATGGGTAAGAAAATAAAAACACATAATCCACCTTTATGGCTAAATCACTTTTTCTATTATGCTGGTTTTTTTTTTTTTTTTTTGAGGTGGAGTTTTACTCTTGTTGCCCAGGCTGGAGTGTAATGGTGTGATCTGAGATCACCACAACCTCCGCCTTCTGGGTTCAAGCGATTCTCCTGCCTCAGCCTCCCGAGTAGCTGGGACTACAGGAGCCCGCATCGATGTCCAGCTAATTTTGTATTTTTAGTAGAAATGGGATTGCCTCCATGTTGGTCAGGCTGGCCTTGAACTCCCTACCTCAGGTGATCCGTCTGCCTTGGCCTCCCAAAGTGCTAGTATTATAGGCATGAGCCAATGTGCTTGGCTGACCTTTTTTATTTTTTCTAAATTTCTTCTATTTGTTTGAACTATGTCTAAGTGTAACTTTGTACCTACTGATTGACCAACCTTTCCCCATGTCAGTAATTAGATGAAGAAAATCATTTTAAATAGTTCAGGAGTCTGTACAGGCTTTTAAAATTCTGCATGCAAAAGTTATATATTTTGGAAAATACATTAGCCAGTTTAAAGTGCTTCAGTGCCATATGATCCTACACCATCAGATTCATTAAAGTCCCAGTCTGAATTATACAATCTTTGGCCAGCTCAATTCTTCTAATAGTTTTTCCTTGGTAATTCTACAAGACCAGAGAAGAAAGCTTAGAAACCCGATTCCCCAGCAGTACCGTATTCTTAGCCCCAGGCCAGCCGAGAAAAGCAAAATAAATACTTTTTCTTAATGGCACAAGGTTTTATGTGAAATTTGGAGGGGAACATCATAACTATTGGGTGCTGTAATGCCGGGCTCCGATTCCTGTCGTAGGGTGACATAAGCGTCACAGAACAAAGCATACTGGCCGTCTCCAGTGGGGGATAAGCATGCTTTCTGGGGATTAAAAGCCCCATTTTCCTCCATGGAAATATAGGAAGCGTTTTGTACTGTGGCCAAAAAGAACACAATGTTTTTATGGTTATAGGTTGTAAGCAGATTTATAAAATTAGATTCCAGATCTGGTAGACCCTTCACAGGCTGGATAGAGAGGCTGCCTCCTCCCTGAGACACCCAGCAATCTTCCATTCTAGCTTTTTACTGTGACTTGAGTAGACCCAAACACAGGCTGAAAAGGTGTCACAAACACCTGCAGCCCTAACAGGGCATTGTGGCTCACACCTGTAATCCTAGCACTTTGGGAGGCTAAGGCAGGAGGATCTGTTGATCTCAGGAGGTCGAGACCAGCCTGGGCAACATAGTGAGACCTCGTCTCTGTTTTTAAATAAATAAACAAATATTTTTTACAAAAACATCAACAATCTCCAGTTCTGTAGTAGTCTAACTTTAAAAGAAGAAGAAGCCCTAATCAATGAGAAAACTTTCAGAACTTGAAGGTCCCAGGGCATAGTTTCAAGTCTTTCATAAAAGGCGAGGAATTCATGCTGAGGCCCAGCCAGGAAAAACCAACCAAACAACAACAGGAGAGTCAAAGAAGAAAATTAGGAAAATGGTTCTAAATGTCTCCATTCTGTTACTGGGATTGATGTGCTCACTTTAGGCTAGATAGTTGTGGAGTGTTTTGTCCTAGATTTGAACAGGGAAAGGCACAGCCTTCAGAAGTTTGTGGTCACTCATTTTTTCCATGCCTCGGCTTCCCAAGGAGATAAATATTGATGTCAAGCTGAAATCAGACCTGTGCATCCATCCCAGGTCTTACTGGATTACTCCAGATTTGTAGGATCAGCTCTGGGTTTTGAGTAGACTGCAGGACCATGCTGCTGTGTAACTAGGGATGCTAATTTACTGCAGTTCACTGAAAGGAGCTCCTTGGAGTTGCAAAGTGAAGCTTTGTATGGCCATAGGCTGTGTCCTGGTATATGGGCAAAACCAGAACACCCCAGGTCAGGGCCAGGATGAAGTTTCCTAAGGTACTGCCTTAGAAAATTAATGGCCTTGGCCGGGCGCGGTGGCTCACGCCTGTATTCCCAGGATTTTGGGAGGCCGAGGTGGGTGGATCACCTGAGGTTAGGAGTTCAAGACCAGCCTGACCAACATAGTGAAACCCCATCTCTACTAAAAATACAAAAAATTAGCTGGGTGTGGTGGCGGGTGCCTGTAATCCCAGCTACTCATGAAACTGAGGCAGGAGAATCACTTGAACCTAGGAGGTGGAGGTTGCAGTGAGCCAAGATCATGCCATTGCACTCCAGCCTGGGCAACAAGAGCAAGACTCTGACTCAAAAAAAAAAAGAAAGAAAGAAAAAGAAAATGAATGGCCTTTATTCCCTGCTTTCTCTTTAATTCATTTTTAATATATTCTATCTATGAAACATTGACTTGGATGTTATTTGGATGTTAATATGTGCATTACATGTGAGTGATTTTTTTGGCTGGGCTTTGACTTAACCTAGTCCCTTATTTTCTGATTTAGAGTAACAGACATAAACCTGGGGAAGTTGGTACGAGGGGATGCCCATGAGTGTTTTGTTTCACCGGTTGCCAAAGCTGTAATTGAACTCCTTGAAAAATCAGGTAGGATGCTCCTTGAGAAATGCTGCTATTTTCTATTTATTGGTATTTACATTATTTTTAATAAGGATTTGTTTTGGGAAGAATTTAAAAAATTTTTATTTTTATTCTGATATCCTTTTAAGATGTTTTTGGAAGATTCTAATTGAACATAGAAATGATATTTCACGTTGACGTTCTTTATTTTTCTCATCTTTTCTTTTGGGAGACACAAATGAATACCTAGAAACTTTTCTAAGTTTAAAAAAAAAAAAAGAAAAAAAAATCTTCAGTGAGGTTGTGTGTAAAGTTAAAAAAAAAAAAAAAAGAAAACCTTTTTCTAGTCATAGCATCTTATAAATTAAAAGAGAAATTAGTAGAGATAAACGATTAGCCCTGTTTTAAACATGGTCAGTTTCTCTCATGAAACACTCAATAACCACAGTAAAATATGATTCCAGTTTCAGCTTACTAAACCTGTCAATATGTAGGTGTAGATAAAACTTACACTGAAGACTTCAATGAGGCCAGGCACAGTGGCTCATGCCTATAATCTTAGGGCTAGAGAGGCCAAGGCGAGAGGATCGCTTCAGGCCAGAAGTTCAAGACCAGCCTTGGCAAACATAGTGAGACCTTTTCTCTACAAAATATTTAAGAATTAGCTGGGTATGGTTGTGTGCACCTGTAGACCCAGCTATGCTGGAGGCCGAGGCGGGAGGATTGCTTAAGCCCTGAAGTTTGAGATAGCAGTAAGCTATGATCACACCACTGCAGTCTAGCCTGGGTACATAGCAAAACCTTGCCTCAAAAAAAAAAAAAAAAAAAAAGAGAGAGAGAGAAATGAAGAAGCCATCAGATGTAGTTCAGGGCACAAGAACCTAGTGCTGGGATTTATTGGTGAGCAGCATGTAGTCAGGACTTAATTTCCATTGTTGTCCCTTTGACTTGGCATTTTTATGTCAGTGAAAAAGAAATGAATACTTTCTCTTTCTTCCTTATTAAATTTAGTGAGTAAATTACTACCAAGTATTTATATATTTAAGGGCTTTCTAGCTGAGAACAAAGATTCAACTAATCGGCCAGGTGCAGTGGCTCACACCTGTATTAAGATTCAACTAATTAGCCAGGTGCAGTGGCTCACACCTGTAATTCCCACTGCTTTGTGGAGCCGAGATGGGAGGATTGCTTGAGCCCAGAAGTTTGACACCAGCTTGGGGAACATAGGGAGACTCCATCTCTACAAAAACAAATTTTTGCCACACGCAGTGGCTGACACCTGTAGTCCCAGCACTTTGGGAGGCCGAGGAGGGTAAATCAAGAGGTCAGGAGTTCAAGACCAGCCTGGCCAACATGGTGAAACCCCATCTCTGTTGAAACTACAAAGAATTAGCTGAGTGTAGTTGTGGGCACCTGTAATCCCAGCTACTTGGGAGGCTGAGGCAGGAGAATTGTTTGAACCCTGGAGGCGGAGTTTGCAGTGAGCTGAGATTGCACCACTGCACTCCAGGCTGGGCAACAGAGTGAGACTCCATCTTAAAAAAAAAAAAAATTTTTTTGTTTTAATTAGCCAGGTGTGGTGGCATGTGCCTGTGGTCCTGGCTACTTGGGAGGCTGAGGTAGGAGAATCACTGGAACCTGGGAGGTCAAGGCTGCAATGAGCTGTGATCACACCACAGCACTCCATGCTGGGCAATAAGCAAGAACCTATCTGGAAAAAAAAATTTCAACCAATTATTTTTCTCTATTCCAATTTGAATATAAATGAGGCAAATGCCCCTCCTACCTCTGAACACCCTACAGTCAAGACAAATTTCAAAAATATATGGCAAAATTTTATTAAAAGGTTAACATTCAGGATATATACGCCCTTTGGACAGTAATATTAAGCTCAAATCTCTGAAATAATCCATACATACAGTCCTTTTTCATTATGTCGATTATGAAGATTCTGAGCCACTTCATCAGAAAGTACTCAAAGAAAAGAGTAAATGAGTCTGGTAAATCATAGTTGTATATCGTGGAAAGAAATACAGCCTAGAATTGGAATTAAAAGGGTTTGAATAGAGAATTTTTGTTGATTATAAACACCCCACTCCTAGTTCACAGTCAATTGTAGGTTGGTGCTGAGAAAGGTCAAGCTTTAAAAGGGTTTTTTGTTTTTTTTTTTGAGACAGTGTTGCTCTGTTGCACAGCCTGGAGTCCAGTGGCACAACCTTGGCTCACTGCAACCTCTGTCTCCCGGGTTCAAGTGATTCTCCTGCCTCAGCCTTCCAAGTAGCTGGGATTACAGGCATGTGCCATGATGCCTAGCTAATTTTTGTATTTTAAGTGGAGACAGGGTTTTACCATGTTGGCTAGGCTGGTCTTGAACTCCTGACCTGAAGTGATCTGCCTGCCTCGGCCTCCCAACGTCCTGGAATTATAGGCGTGAGCCACTGCACCCAGCCTAAAAGGATCTTTTTTCTTAAGTTAAAGTTCTTAAAGGAAAGATCTGAAGCGTTAGGTATAATACTGAATTTTCATTTGGTTAGTAGGTGTCAACCTCAATGGAAAGAAGATTTTGGTAGTCGGGGCCCATGGATCTTTGGAAGCTGCTCTACAATGTCTGTTCCAGAGAAAAGGGTCCATGACAATGAGCTCCCAGTGGAAAACACCCCAGCTTCAAAGCAAGGTAAGTTTCATGTTGGAAACATATGTTGAATGCTCATGTTAGAACAGAAGAAAGTCTAGAAATGTATAAACTAAGTGCTTAATTCAAGAAATTAGAGGAAGAAAATTGAATAGACCCATATCCATTAAAGACATTGAGTCAGTCTATTCACCAAACAAACAAGAAAAGGCGACAGGTGGTTTTGCAAATGAGCTCTCTCAAAGAACAGATCATTCTCCTACTATCCTTTTCTCTAGCAAATGGAGAAAGAAGGAACATGTCCTAACACACTTCGAGTGCCGAAGCCAAGCAAGGACAAGATGCTGAAGGAAAATTAACAGGCCAGTGTCAGCTATGAATACAAATGAAATAATCTTGAGCAAAATCTTAGAACACCAAATATGGCAGCAAGTTAGGTTTATTTTAGGATTGCCAGGTGATTTAACATGAGACAATCTATCACTGTCATTCACTACATTATGAGTAAAAACTAAATTCTCACCGTAGTAAGTACAGATAGTCACTTGGTAAATCTAGTAACCATTATGACCTTTTGAAAGTGATTATAATTTGGATGAAAATCATCAAGAAGACCTATATAAAAGTAGAGGTATCATCTTCATGGCAAAGATGCAGTATCTTAAAGATACTAATTCTCTGCAAATTATAAGTTCCTGACATGTTTTTTGTAGAATTTGACAATCTGATTCTGAAATCCAAATGGAAGCATAAAGGACAAAGATAACCAAGATAATTCTTTGGAAAAAGTAGGTGGGAGACATTCCCAACCACCTAGCATGAATGATTATGCACTTATAGTAATTAGGATAATATGGTAGATAAATAGACTATCAGAACAGAAGAAGGTGGAAATTTATGTGTATATGGAAGCTTGAGAGAAGGTACTGCAGATCAATGGGGAAAAGATTAACTATTAAAGTCAGGGCACGGTGCTCACGCCTGTAATCCCAGCACTTTGGGAGCCTGAGGTGGGCGGATCACTTGATCTCAGAAGTTTGAGACCATCCTGGCCAACATGGTGAAACCCCGTCTGTACTAAAAATGTAAAAAATTAGCCGGGCATGGTAGTACAAGCCTGTAGTCCCAGGTACTTAGGAAGCTGAATCGCTTGAACCCGGGAGGCAGAGGTTGCCGTGAGCCGAGATCACGCCACCGCACTCCAGTCTAGGTTACAGAATAAGACTCCATCTCAAAAAAAGAAAGGATTATTAAAAATGATGCTGACTAAACTAGTTATATGTATATGAGACTAGAATAGGAATACTAACCTGATACTACATATAAAAATCACTTCTATATTAAAATACCTAAATGTGGAAAGCAAAACTGTAAAACTTATAGAAAAAAAATATAGGCGTATGCTTTTAAGATGTTGGCATTGGAAGGATAGTTTAAGAGACCCAAAAAGCACAGATTGCTAAAGAAAAGATGCATAAATCTGACTATCAAATTTTTTAAAACCCCAAAGCTTTTCTTTCTAAAAAGAAGTTCTTAAAGAAGTGAAAAGACAGGTAGAGTATAGAAGATATTTATAACAAACATTTAGCCAGTAATTAGTATGTTATAAAAGATTCCTCCAAATCAATAAGACAAAGACAATCTGTTAGAAAAATGGACACATGACAGACCACTAACAGATAAGGAGCCTGAGGTTTAAAAGACACTTGAAAAGCTGCCTGGTTTCCTGCTGTTTTTGCTTACCAGTCATATTGGCAGTAGGTAAAAAGTGCCAGTTAGACATATTGACAAATGTCCAGAGCTATGGGAATTCATATATTGCTGGCAGGAGTTAAAATTTGAAATAAGCATTTTGGTTCTTTTTTTTTGAGATGGAGTCTTGCTGTGTCTCCCAGGCTGGAGTGCAGTGGCGCAATCTCGGCTCACTGCAACCTCCTGCGTTCAAGCAGTTCTCCTGCCTCAGCCTCCCAAGTAGCTGTGATGACAGGCACATGCCACCACACCCAGCTCATTTTCTTGTATGAAATAGGCATTTTGGAAAGCAGTTTAGTAGAGTTTGAGCTACTCTTTGATCCAGGAATCTCACTCTAAATATGTATCATAGACCAAACTTGCCCATATCTATAAAAAGGTGTGTTTACGATTGGTCAGAGTAGCATGTTTACAATGCAAAAAGTTTTGTTTGTTTGTTTGAAACAGAGGGCCAGTGGTGGTTCTGTGGGTCTTGGCCCCTTTCTGCTAGCTGTCAGAGCTCAGTTGGCTCCATGAGTTGGTGAAAGCGGTACCCTGCCAGGTGCAAGGGAGACAGGGCAGGATTTTGCCCCCGTTGTGTCCCACTGATAAGCAGGCTAGAGGTCCCCTGTAGAAGGGTGACTCTTGAGTATTAAGAGGATGGTATTCCTCACTGGTCATCCGGAGCTTGATGACCACTAGGGAATGTATCTGAGTCACGTGCACCAAATCTGTTACTGGAGGCAGTGCTGGTGTATCCATACAGGACTGCAGAGCTTCAACTCTGGCCTCCTCAGAAGAAAGAATTGGACCGAGGGGCATAAGGCAGGAGAGACTGAGGCAAGTTTCAAAGGAGGACGGAAAGCCTATTAAAAAGCTTTAGAATAGTAAGGAAAGGAAAGAAGGAAAGTACAACTTGGGAGAGGGCCAGGCAGGCGACTTGAGAAACCAAGTGCACCACGGAAAGTATTTAAACAGTGACCTAAATGCCCATCAGCGTGAATGGAAAAATCAGTATAGTTGTATGTAGAGTAGCATAGACATACATTCATGAAACAGAATGATATTAAATCAGTGAAAATCAATAAACTAGAGCTGTAGATAGCAACATGCATTTTGTTTTGTTTTGTTTTTTGTTTGTTTTTTTGAGACAGAGTCTTGCTCTGTCCCCCAGGCTGCAGTGCAGTGGCGTGATCTCAGCTCACTGCAACCTCTGCCTCCTGGGTTCAAGTGATTCTCCCGCTTCAGCCTCCCGAGTAGCTCAGACTACAGGTGTGCACCACCACCCTGACTAATTTTTGTATTTTTAGTAGAGACGGGGTTTCACCATGTTGGCCAGGCTGGTCTCGAATTCCTGACCTCAGGTGATCTGCCCACTTTGGCCTCCCAAAGTGCTGGGATTACAGGCATGAGCCACTGTGCCCAGCCTGGAAGACTTTTTTTAAAACACCATTCAGTGAACAAAAACCCAAGTTGTAGAAGGATATATTTCATATAACACCATTTATATATGTCTGAAAGCAACCCAACATATATAGGTCATCCTAATACATATATACACATATATATAATCCTAACCTACGTATTATTTCTTTATGTTTTTACTTCATTTGCATGGAATCGTTATATACATATATATATATGTATATTAGATTTTTCATATATATATTAGAAGTCATATATTATTAGGAGTCCATGCAAATGAAGTAAAAATATGAAGAAATAATGGAAACTATGAACCAAATCTGCAAAGCATTTATTGAGGCAAGGATGTGGATATAGATTGAAAGGAAACCTAGACACCTTCATCCCTTTTTTCTTAAACTGGGCAATAGGTGTTGTCTAGGTATGTTAGGTTATCGTTTTACATTTTCATGTCTGAAATAATTGTTTTTCATTTTAAAAAATGCCAGTACAGCTCACAGATTTCAAGCAAAGTGAAGTTTAAAACGAATGCATTAAGTACAATCAGTTACTACAGAACATGATCTAAAAATACGTGTTCCTCATGTTGCGGGGTGAGAATGGAAATGAGGAGTAGATTGTAATCTTGCCAGGGAAGCCAGGTGTCTCAGCAGATTTGGAATCTTTTCTTGGCAGGTGGATCTAATTTATGTAATGCTTGGGTTAAGACAGATCAGGAAGGCAGCCTTGCAGTTAAACCTGAACCTGTGTGCGTTTTTAGCGATCACCACATGGTGGTAGCCTATCCAAGAAAATTCAAGGGCAGTATTTTGCACTTGAGAGCCCAGAAATTTTGATTTGGAAGCTCAGTAGAAGAGGAAAATAAACCTTGCCCTGCACTGAACAGCTGTGGTGAAAAGAGAAAATACCTTCCTTGGCAATTGAATGTTTTCACAGCTGTCACAGATGCTTTTGCTAGTTGTATCTGTATTTTTGAAAAACAAAGACATTTTTCGAAGTACTTTTTTTATTACGGGAATAAATCACCTTGTCTCTGTACTTTGGGGTAAATCTCATCTGAACTTTGAGAATAATTAAGTGGCTTGACTTTCTGGAGAATCTAGTCACGGGGTAACATTCTTGTTTTCATATGTACCAGAAGGTTCTCTTTCATAGTTGATGTTGCACACATATTTTTTCCCTGAGTCTTTGGTATTTATAGTGGCACCATTGCGAATGTTAGAGTCTGTCAACTTTCATTCTTATTATTGCGTCATCTTTGTAGCCAAAAGCATGGGAAGAAATGTTCATGGCTCCGCCCCATTCTTGTCCCCTTCTACCTGGTCTACCTACCTGTGGCAGGCTCCTGTACCAACACAAATGACAGCCTGGGTCTTTCATGCTGGCAGCTAGCCTTTCACTAGCCACTTACCTTCCTGCAACCCATATGCCTCCCTGTGTCTACCTGACGTTTGAATTGTCACTATTCCTGTGTTGTTTTTTTTGGTTTTTGAGCCGGAGTTTCACTCTTGTTACCCAGGCTGGAGTGCAATGGTGCAATCTTGGCTCACCGCAACCTCTGCCACCCAGGTTCAAGTGATTTTCTTGCCTCGGCCTCCCTAATAGCTGGGATTACAGGCATGCGCCACCACACCCAGCTAATAATTTTGTATTTTTAGTAGAGATGGGGTTTCTCCAAGTTGGTCAGGCTGGTCTCGAACTCTCGACCTCAGGTGATCTGCCCACCTCGGTCTCCCAAAGTGCTGGGATTACAGGTGTGAGCCACCATACCTGGCCTCCTGTGTTGTATTTTTACAAGAATGTATGGGGCAGAAAACTCTTGCCATTAATTTCCTTAGTAGGAATTCTAGCCTTCCTTGGAGCCATGGTAATATGGAGGCATGGTAATACATGGATTGTACCACTCAATGGCCATCTGGAAGCCACAGTGGTGCAGAAAGCCACCTAGGCACGAGTTAGTGTCCTGTGGCAGTCAATAGGGACATGCTCTGTCCACACCTGGCACACCCTTGGAAAGCTTCACTATGAAAACACTGGAAGTAAAAATGTTAACAACAGATAGGGATTTTTTTCCCCTTGAGACAGAGGCTCTCTCTGTTACCCATGCCGGAGTACAATGGTGCGATCTTGGCTCACTAGATGTCTGCCTCATGGTTTCAAGCAATTCTCATGCCTCAGCCACCTGAGTAGCTGGGATTACAGGCCAGCACCACCACCCCCGGCTAATTTTTATATTTTTAGTAGAGATGGGGTTTCACTATGTTGGCCAGGCTGGTCTAGAACTCCTGACCTCAAGTGTTCCACCCACGTGGCCTTCTCAGAGTGCTGGAATTATAGGCATGAGTCGCCATACCTGGCCCAGATGGGGATTTTTGTTGTCCAGTTGAATCAACCAAGAATAAAAGTGCATTTTAAGGCCGGGTATGGTGGCTCATGCCTGTAATCCAAGCACTTTGGAGGCCAAGGCAGGCAGATCACCTGAGGTCGGGAGTTCAAGACCAGCCTGACCAACATAGTGAAACCCCGTCTTAAAAAAAAAGTGCATTTTAAGATAATAGTCTATTTAACTTCTCCTTATTGACAATGATAAAAGAGTTGAGGAAAGAAGAGAACAAGCTTAGGATTACGGCCACTTAGTAGAAGAACATTATCTTTGACAAGCGTTTCTGATGTGCTTATTTGTACCTGACATGGAACAAGACCCCCATCCCCACAACACCTACCCGCTGTGGGACATCTGGCTGGGGATTTCCAAAGCCGAGGATGAAAGGTTGGGCCTCGGATGTGACTGTGTAACATGAGAGTTCTTTCCACCATCTGTAGCCACAGGTACTCTTCCCGGTGTGGGCTGACCTTCCAGTTACCAGGCAGCCTGCTGCAACCACCAGAAATTGCCTTTCAGGCTTTCAAGTTGGGCACAACATTTGTGTTCTCAGTAAGCAGTAGAGCGTAGCCTTTAGGGACACACAGCTCTGGGCTCGAGCCTTAGCTGTGGCTGCTCTGAGCCTGTTTCCTCCTGTGTAGAATGGCAATCATATATTCCCTACTTTATGGGACAGTTGTGAGAATGAAATTAAATGCTAATATGGGCCAGGTGCAGTGGCTCACACCTGTAATCCCAGCATTTTGGGAGGCTGAGGCAGGCAGATTGCTTGAGCCCCGGAATTTGAGACCAGCCTGCCAACATGGTGAAACCACATCTCTACAAAAAGTGCAAAACTTAGCCAGGCATGGTGGCTGTAGTCCTAGATACTCTGGAGGCTGGGGTAGGAGGATCACCTGAACCTGGGGAGGCCGAGGGCAGTGCACCACTGCACTACAGCTGGGTGACAGAGCGATGGGGGGAAATATATATATAATATATATTAAATATATTAAATATATAATATATACAAATATACTACATGTGTAATATATATTGTAATATATATATGTATGTAATATATATACATTATATATACTATATATATTTTCGTATAATATATTATATATATTAATATATATATATTTAGAGAGAGAGAGAGAGAGATCTATATGTATATACACACCAATGTGGGTCAATGAGGCAAATCACTCAAATTGTAAGTAGATTAACTAGTAAAGTAGTGTGACCTGGGGTCCCTCACTGGAAGCCTGGTATACATGCTTCCATTGTGTAGGTGGGGGAAGGACAGAGTGTCTCCAGCTGTTTGTCTGTGAAGTCTCGCAGCAGAATATTGGCCAAGAGAGGGAAACCGAAAGCAAAATTACCGTGAGACAATGTCCCAGAGAGAGGAGGGCCTGACCAGAGCGGGGACCCAGCTTAAGCCAGTCAGGCTCATCTTCCAATCCTTAGTAGATTATTACTATGACCTTTAATGACATAATAGCATCCTTTCCTCCAAAGCTGTGGACCTCTTCCTTCCCATGCTTCATGTTACTCGGAAGTCACTCTCCTTCCGAACATGTCTGCTGGAGGTCCCTGATGGACCAGTTATTACTTTCAGGCTCTGTAGTTTTAACGAATAGTTACATCGAATTAGTTACAAATAGAAATCGATACTTTGTCCGTCTGTCTAAGTGGAAGGATAGTCTGTGGACGCTGATTTACACATAACATCTCCATGGAGCCTGAGCATGAAGAGTTGAACTTCTTAGGGGTCCACAGAAACCAGAATAGACTTTGGTGTTTGGTAGCTGTGTAACTTATGCCCACTGGGATGTATAGTTGAAAACAGAGAATAAATTTCCTGCTCTGATTCTGAGCATCTTTTCCAGGCTTGGAGATGCGTTGAGCATTTCCTTGGAGACCCTAGAGTTGGGGAGGGGAAGAACGCTTGGGCATTTGTCCAAATTAGCTATATGCTGTGGAGTGTCACGTATCAGGAAGCCCAGGCACTGGAGCTAGTGCTTTTGGGCAGGGCTAGGGAACCCCGCTCTTTCCTCCACCCAAATGCAGGCCCCCACACCCAGCATGCTGAGCCCTGCAGAGGAATGACAGTGTTGGCTTCACTCTCAGGAATGAGCCTAGGTTTGGAGATAACCTCTTCCTGATCCCGATGATTTGATTCTGGTGCCAAAAGCAGCTGAGGTGGGCATGGTTTTGCATTGGTGTTTACAAGGGAGTGGTGCCCCACATGGAGGGAGAGGTGGGCAGGCATGCTGGGGCCCTGCTCTCTCGAGTCTCCTCTGAACCTGTGGTTAAGGCACAGCTGGACAATGCTGAAATGGTCTCCAGCTGGGAGATGAGGTAAACCCCAGCTGCATGCAGAAGAAATAACCTAGAAATCAGAGAACCATTTTATTTTGTTTTTCTCAGAGGATCTCATTTTTCCCTCTCCTCCTGAGCACAGAGACGCTCAAAACTGGCACTCACAGAAGGAAAAGATATAGGTCTTTCACCTTTGAAGGATCAAAGTGTCTAGGTTTTTTATTTTTTGAGCAAAGCTGAACTATCACAAAGTCCTTTGCAGTTTAAATTTAGTGCACAGCATGGCTCATGAAAGGCTTTTAAAAGTGAATTGGAGAATTCTAAATGTACTTACATGTGAAAGGATGACTTCTTGAAAAAAGAATCATATCTGGGAGAAGGGAGGAACTCTAGCTTTTAAACTGTACTAGATTAGTGAGTTATGTGACAATTCTTTTAACAGGATAGAATGTATTTAAAGCCATAATGTGCTGCAGTGACAGCAATGACAGCCAACATTAATTGACAGAATGTCCACTCTGAAGCAGGCCCTGTCTTGTACCCCTGTTATCTCAGCCATCTGCACACTCATCCTGTTAGGCAGGACTGTCATCCTCCTCATATCACACATTAGGAAACTGAGTCTCAGAGGGGAGACTTTGCAAAGATCATGTGATTAAAAAATGGTAGAGGTGGCACAATGGCCTGTGTTTTTAACATGGTCCCACGTCAGCTCTTATTCCAGATCATCACACAAAGTCTAATCTCTTTTTTCTTTATTATTATTTTTAACCTGCTGTGAGAATTTGGGACTAAGAAATAACTTCTCCTTATTGAAAACCAGAAAGCACTGGCCACCTCAGATGAGAGAGACCAAGACCCAAGACCTTTGACTTGTATTGGCTTCACTCTTATTTTATTCTGATGTTTGCAATCCCTGAGCCATACTTGTTAAGAGAATTGAGCTGAAGTAGACCGAATGCTGTCCCCTCTCTGAGGCCTGGGGCTCATCCCCAGCCGTCCGGGCTCTCTTTTTAGAGGAGATGGTGAGCACCTTCAGAGAGGGCAGGGGTGGACACACAAGACAGCCTCAGTGAGGCGAGTTCACCCCCTCCCCTGCCTGCTGCAGGTGAGATGGAGAAAAAAGCACTGGACCTTCCCGGACATCACAGCCTCGTGCTCAGCGAGGGGCTGAGGTAATCCATAGCCCAGGTCATCAATAGTCTGGAATTAAGTGCACTGAATAGTGTCAGACCCTCAGCTTTCTTTGACAGATTTAGGGGGTCAGCTCCCCACTTTCCCGTCTGGCTTCTATCTGATCATTGCTCTGCTGATTAATACCAGGGAGGAAGATGAATAGAGCCTTTTGGAAAGCCAAAAAAAATCAGGCCGTAATACGTAGCAGTGTTGAGGGAAGGATTTGTGAGATGATACATTCAAACTAATGGGCATGAGATCGAAATGGGGCTGTATAATTAACAGACTGGTCTTAGGTGGTTCAGAATTTAAGCTGAGAAACTGAAATTGAGAAGAAATGTATTGTTGTTATATCAAATATGTGAGTAAAAATGTAATTAAAACACCATGTATCTCCACTTTTCCCGACATTACCTTCGTTTTATGATGCCCTTTCTGTATCTTTTTTTTTTTTTTTTGAGACGGAGTTTCACTCTTGTCACCCAGGCTGGAATGCAATGGTGCGATCTCGGCTCACCGCAACCTCTGCCTCCTGGGTTCAGGCAATTCTCCTGCCTCAGCCTCCTGAGTAGCTGGGATTACAGGCACGCACCACCATGCCCAGCTAATTTTTTGTATTTTTAGTAGAGACGGTGTTTCACCATGTTGACCAGGATGGTCTCGATCTCTTGACCTTGTAATCCACCCGTCTTGGCCTCCCAAAGTGCTGGGATTACAGGCTTGAGCCACCGTGCCTGGCCTCTGTATCTTATAAGCAAAACATTCTGATAGATTGTGTTCTAAATGTTTGAAGGTTGGTCTGAATGTGGAATGTATTTTCTCATGGATATAAGAGTATAAATTGTGTTAGCGTCATGGGATTGCAAAGCCAGTTTAACAAACAACAGTGGAATCACACTGACCTCCTTTCCGATTTTTCTGTGGGAAACTTCATCTGGGGCTTTAACACGCTTCTCAGCTGTGGGGTAAGTTTCAGCCTCCATGATGCCTGTGTTACTTTGCAGTCACCTGCGGTCAACCACAAATGAGTCTTTGTGGTCATCAGGGGCCAGATGGGGAAGTGAGGTGTGAACACCGCACAAGAGAGCCTACCCCCGTTCTGGAAGAAGGGCTGCAGGCTTGTGTCCTGCAGAGAACAGGCTGGAAGCATCACCTTCAGCGCCCTGGCAGTGGCTTATCTCCCATTTCCTTTTCTGCACTATCGGCAGAGGTTGGCTTCCTTTTTCACCCCTGCTGCAGTGCAGATTTTTTTTTGTGTGAGACAGGATCTCACTCTGTTACCCAGGCTGGAGTGCAGTGGCGTGATCTCAGCTTACTGCAGCCTCTGCCTCCTTGGTTCAAGCGATTCTCCTGCCTCAGCCTCCCTCTTAAGAGTAGCTGGGATTCCAGGCATGAACCACCACACCGGGACAATGCGAATGCTTTTCAAGGCTGTGGAATTTTGAATCTTTTAATGGGAATGTCTTAAACATAACCTGTAACAATAAAGCACCTTATCACTCTGTGGAGACTTCCTTTTCACGGCTTTTACATATATGCCTCACATTCACCCGGCAACCCTGAAAGCTGGATATTATGCTCACCAGAGAGCCTTGACCCTGATTGTCGCTGATAAGGAGCAGTGTCTGGATTTGAACACAGGTCACAGGCCTCCCCCCATGGTGCTCTCCCTGCTACGCCTCAATTCCTCGCTTTTCAGAGTAGGCAACTGAGGGCCGGAGAGTTCTCAAAGGAAATGGAATGCAGAAATCTGTTGATGTGCAACGTGAGGCTCAGAATTGAAAAGCATAAAATGTCAGGAAATGCAAAGCAGAATTTCCCCCAGCAATGGCAATTTGCATGAATGTGAACACGCTGTGTGTATTAAAGTTTGTGGTTAACGTATGAGCATAAATCCTCAGGCCTGTTCCTCTCTGAAGCCTGGCTTGCCTGGTGTTGCTCTGGGAACTGTCACTTGAGCATCTCCCTATTTTTGTACTAAAGGAACCAAAATAAGGTATTTTGGTTCTACGTCTTTGTCATGTGAAGGAAACTCCTCGTTACCACCCCTCATCTACACACATATTCTCTTAGCGCCACTTTTGAATTTTGTTTATTCCTAAAGTATATGGAAGGGAGTTATTTTTGATGGGTTACTAAAGTATATCCATTCCCAGAATGGCGTTGCATTTTTCTCCTTTTATCATCTGTCACGACTGTTGTAAGTGTGAAGCTGGCTTCCAGAGGAATTGTCTTGTCCAGCATTTTGGTCACAGCTAAATATCTTTGATATTTCCTTCTGATATGTTGAGCAGGAAATAAGTTGAATGATGAAGTAAGAGATGAACTTAGGAACATTTAGAAAAAGGAATGTCATTTATTGTCCTTTAGGGGAAAAATTTGGTAGATAAATGCTGTAATTCTAACTCCCACATGTCCATTTGGCTTGTAGTCATTTTGATTTATGAAATAGCCATAAGAAACATCTTAAAATTTTAAAAGCCAATAATCTGTTCTACTAATCACAGAGGAGAGTAGAAATAATAGAAATACACCCAGTTCCTGAAAGGAAAAACGTTCTCCCAGGATGAGATCACCGGGTGGACGTGATGTAGGGAAAATACCTTTGGCTGCAGTTGTCATCCCCTTATCTTGCCAAAGTATGACAAGATCTGAATGAAGACGGTTTGACGTTCTTAGAGTAGTTACGCTATGTTATTACTGCTGAGGCAGAGTTTTGCTCTTGTTGCCCAAGCCGAAGTGCAATGGCGCCATCTAAGCTTATTGCAATCTCCACCTCCCGGGTTCAAGCACTTCTCCTGCCTCAGCCTCCCGAGTAGCTGGGGTTATAGGCATGCGCCACCACATCCCGCTAATTGTGTATTTTTAGTAGAGACAGGGTTTCTTTGTTATACTGTTTTAACATTCCTATTTAATGCATGCTTAATACTGCAGGGAAAGAGGGATACTGAGTCATAGATACAAAGCAATAATTTTTTTTTTTTTTTTTTTTTTGAGAAGGAGTCTGGCTCTTGTTGCCTAGGCTGGAGTGCAGTGGCGTGATCTCGGCTCCATGCAACCTCCGCCTCCTGGGTTCAAGCGATTCTCCTGCCTCAGCCTCCCGAGTAGCTAGGATTACAGGCGTGTGCCACCACATCTGGCTATATAAAGCAGTAATCTTATGATCAATGTTCATTTAATTTCAAATACAAAGTTAGATATTCAGAGTTTAAAAAATTAATGAATGAACAGGGCATCTGCTCATGAAACATTCTGCTTGAATGAAATCTCCCTTTGTAGGCAGCACACTCTATAGTAATGGCAGGACTGTTTCAGGCATGGTTCCTAATGCACATTTCTACAGTGGAGTCACCATTAATTCATAATTGCCAAAAATGTATTTTTTTGCTTTTATCTTGCTTGGCCGCTGCTGTCATATAAACCTGTTGGCCACACCCTTTTCCCTTGGCCTGAAGGAAAATGCCCCTTCCTGACCTTCCTAGCTCCAGGAGATGATGATCTCTACCATCTGTTCCTTACCTCTAACCATTTAAGATTAGTGCTCCCCAAGGATGTCCACTAACCTGCTTTCCTTCCTATTCTGCCAGTTTCCCTTGGGGCATCCACACTTCTGGTTTTAACCATCACCTAAATGCTGTGTCTCCCGACCCACATCCCCAAGCTCCCAGGCCATTCTCAGCTTCAGACCTGGGCACCCAGCTTCCTGCAGACGCCTCCTCCAGGAGGTCTCCGTACCTTGCTTTTCCTCCTACCCCCTCTAAGGCATTTTCAATCCGGTTTCCAGAGGAATCTTCCTAAAACACATCTGACTGTGGGAGCCACATGCTGTAGCCCAACCTGACAGTAAGAAAAAGTGCACACATTTTGACATCTGATAAAAGTGACAAATTTCGGCCGGGTGCGGTGGCTCAAGCCTGTAATCCCAGCACTTTGGGAGGCCAAGGCGGGTAGATCACGAGGTCAAGAGATCGAGACCATCCTGGTCAACATGGTGAAACCTCGTCTCTACTAAAAATACAAAACATTTGCTGGGCATGGTGGCGCGTGCCTGTAATCCCAGCTACTGAGGAGGTTGAGGCAGGAGAATTGCCTGAACCCAGGAGGTGGAGGTTGCGGTGAGCAGAGATCGCGCCATTGCACTCCAGCCTGGGTAATAAGAGTGAAACTCCATCTCAAAAAAAAAAAAAAAAAAGTGACAAATTTCTTAGAAAAGTGACATCTGCTCTTTATAGAAATGTTGTCACAAGGCAGCTTAGGAGTCCCCTTGCTACCTAAGGTTTTTCATGGACATGCCCTGTCTGATCATAAATCATTGTATGCTGGGCACAGTGGCTCACATCTGTCATTCCAGCACTGTGGAAGGCCAAGGCAGGCAGATCACTTGAGCCTAGGAATTTAAGACAGCCTGGGCAACATGATGAAACCCTGTCTCTACAAAAAATTTTTAAAAAATGAACTGGGCATGGTGGAGCACATCTGTACTCCCAGCTCCTTGGGAGGCTGAGGTGGGAGGATCACTTGAGCCCAGGAGTCCAGGCTGCAGTGAGCTGACATCCTGCCACTGCACTCCAGCCTAGGCGACAGAGTGAGACCCTGTCTCCAAAAATAAATAAATAAAGCCTCGTGAAGAATCTGCCATGGAGCATAATGTGACCCATAAAGCCACTTACCTGGGCACACGTAAACTACAGTGTGTCCCAGTTTGTTGAAAGTGAAAAGCAAGGGACCACCTCTGTGTGGAGAGTCCCTGCCTGCCCTCCAGACCCCACTGTGTTCTCTGTGTCTGACCATGGTGGGCCATCACTCAGGCACTAGTTGAGAATGCCAGTGTCTTTTTTTTTTTTTAAACGAAGTTTTGCTCTTGTTGCACCAGTCTTGGCTCACTGCAACCTCTGCCTCTCAGGTTCAAGCAATTCTCTAGCCTCAGCCTCCCGAGTAGCTGGGATTACAGGCATACGCCACCCTGCCTGGCTAATTTTTTGTGTTTTTAGTAGAGACAGGGTTTCTCCATGTTGGTCAAGCTGGTCTCAAACTCCTGACCTCAGGTAATCCGCCCGCCTCAGTCTCTCAAAGTGTTGGGATTACAGGCGCAAGCCACCGCGCCCGGCCCCAATGTCTTTAGTTATTGTAATTTCAGAAGCACATCCTTGCTGGACAAATCACCTACCTGTTAATTTTTTAAAGTAATGTTGATCATTTTGAACATTGTTTTCTTTCTTTTTTATTCAACTGACCCTCATAAGGAATTGAACTTGATTTTCTGAAGTGTGCTGGGAATGTTTAAAGGATGTAGAAACACTTTTCATAGGTCTCAAGTGATATAAACCACAGTTCTTTAGAAAATATCTTTTTTTACCCATTCTGGATTTTAAGTATATATACAGATCTCATATCTGAGATTCTCATGTGATATGAACTGTTTCAAAGCACATTGATAGAAGATACATACCATTTTCTAGTTAAGAGGGCAGGGCTGTATTTAGTTTTAAAAATTTTAATGCATTTTATTTGCTAAATACAAAATTATGATATTGCATATAACTTTCCAAATCTCCTCTGTCCTCCGTTCCCACATCTCTTTATATTCAGATGCTTGTCCCTCCAGCTTAAAAATTAATGACTTCGAGAAAATTCATCTTCAGTTATCTGAATTACTGCACCCACACACACTCCCCGTTAAGTATCTGCATATCTGCGTCTTACTATTGTTTTAACATTCGGTTCTCTGCCTGGGGAGTTGGGGTGGTTGCTTTAAGCTGCTCTGCTCGTCTCAGCAAAGAAAGCAATATTTTGTTATGAGGTAGAGTTTCAAGCCAAGCTTTGGCCAGAGTCTTTCCCATTTGGGAGGTGGAAAGTAGGAACAGCGAGTGAGACAATAATTCTCCTTGAATTTTAGCTCATTAAAATCTTCCCTTGTCCTTGGTGGGTTATTTACTGATTTAAGCATCTAGCACTTTTCCTTTCCAGAAAGAATTAACATCTACTATGCGATCATTGCTAAGGGAGGAGCGTTTGTCTTTTCTCTGTGGAATGAGCTGTTCCCCAGTCGCTGATGAGCAAGCCCACGTTAGAGTTGAGTGTAGGTATGGAGCCGAGGGCTCAGAATGAGATTTCCAAGATTTATAGGTAATGAAAAGAACAGGTTGTATCAAAGACACCACGTGTAGGAAAATAAGTGTTCTTAGGGGACTTGTGTGAACCTGTGATCCTTGGCTTCCTCCAAAATGAACATTTCAGTCTTGTTCACATTAACCTCCTTTTTACCGTTGTTTTAACATGTTCTGGTTTTGCTGCTTTTGTGCCTGAAAATCTAGCAAAATGGCGTTTCTTATCTGCAGATCTGCGACAAAGCTTAAACCTTTGTATTTCTCTTGAGGATTGCTGTGGTTGAATTTTTGACAGTAGTATGTGTAAATGAAGAAATAAATTTTTTTTTTTATATATAGATGTTTAAAATCCTTTTTCCACTAGCACTATTTTTTTCCCCCATATATACCATCACCTGGAGTGCTGGCTGTATTTTAGATCAGTAGAAATTATAGGTGGCTTTACGGGATTAGATTGCTGGTGATATTGGCTGCAATTTTTTTTTTTTTTTTAGACAGAGCCACTCCATTGTTCAGGCTGGAGTGCAGTGGCGTGAGCTCGGCTCACTGCAACCTCCGCCTCCTGGGTTCAAGTGATTCTCATTTGGCTGCAAAGTTCTTACAGAGGATGAGTGATATTTTGGCCCTGTGGCACAGAAGAATGGTTATTTAGGCAAATGTATTTTGTTTTTGAGACAGGGTCTTGCCCTGTCACCCAGGCTGGAGTACAGTGGCGTGATCACGGCTCACTGCAGCTGTGACCTGGGCTCAAGCGATCATTCTACCTCAGCTTCTTAAGTAGCTAGGACCACAGGCACGCCTCACCACACCTGGCTAATTTTTATTTTATTTTTGTAGAGACAGGGTCTTCCTATCTTGCCCAAGCTGTTCTCAAACTTCTGGGCTCAAGCAGTCTTCCCACCCTGGCCTCCCAAAGTGCTGGGATTACCCAGCATGGTGGCATGAGCCAACGTGTCCGCCCTGGGCAAATGTTTTAGTAGGGATTTCTCCCTTCTTTTTAATGTGATTAATATTTAATTAATTAATTAATTAATTAATGTGTCAAGTCTGTGTGACACCATGGCGGTGTGCTCTTCTACTTCCATAATAAAGTCAGAGTAATAATACAGTCAGGAGCTGAAAAGCAGGGAATGCAGTTTCGCTTGTTACTGGATAATCAATGAGTGTTAATACGCTTTTCCCTACTCACATGGTCAAATTGATCAAATATTTCCAAGGCATTAGCTTTTAAAAGTTGGCTTTGTCAGCTCTATGAGAAGACACGCATTTCGATTTTTATCGTGCTCCTCCTCTGTCGGGAGATTTGGAGCTGCCCTGGATCTTGGCCTTTTCGTTCATAAACCAGGGAGGACTGTCATGGGTTTGCTTCCATTATCATCTCTTGTCTCAAGATTTCTAAAAGACATCAGCTGATGCACCCTTTTGCCCACATAGTGTGAAAAGTCCTCAGGGTGAGGAGCTATCCTGGTTCTTCCACAGAATCTTCAATGATCAGCTTGTCTAAGTGGAGAATGGATGACGGGGTCTCCAGCACGTGTATTTGGTGGTTTGGTGGTGGCAGTGGCAGTGGGGATGCTTTTGTGTTTCGTAGTCTGCCCCTCTGTCTGTTTGACCCCAGAGACCCTGTGGTTAGTTGCAGGACTTTGAAGTCCACAGGAGAGATAGTAGGGAAAGGGACGGTCAGTTGTCCTCTTTCTGCCTAGGTTCACTTGGATCTCTAGGACTGGGCTCACTAGGAGACACAGGACATAACATAGAGCTATTTGTATCTGGGAGCCACAGTTTCCTTGTCTGTTAAATGAGCAGAGTAACACCAATCTCACTCATTTGGAATATTCAATGAGGTAATACTTAAAACACCTAGCTGACCTGTACAATTGTAGCTATTCTCTTCTGCAGATCTAGTATTCCTATTCACCCCTCCCTCCGCATAGGGATCTGGTGTGAAATCATCAGTTGCTCCATGGGGTGGGGAGCTGGCCATTCTTTGGTTAAGGTCAGAGCTGAGCTCTTCGCCTATGTCTTAATGTCACCTTCCTACCAGACTTGTTCCTCCAGCAATGGATGATCAAAATGCAGATAGGATGGATGTGATCAATGCATTTTGTTGGAGTTGCTGCATTCTTTCTACTTTCTCAGGGCAAAAAAATGAACGGTCGGGCAAGAGACTAACCGGGGCCTCAGAGAAAGTGAAATTCTTTATCTAGCTCCTGACAGTAGTCCTTCCATGGGTATACAGGTATTGATCGACTTACGACCTATGCAACTCACGACCATTCAACTTTACGACCACAATCGCTAGCCATGACTGCTCTGCGTCTGGCAGCACAAACGTTGCCCAGCTGGGTGTACGACAGTGCAGACCAGCTTCCGGCAGCACTGCCATCTCCACATGCACCATTTCAACTGTACGTATAGCCTACTCAACTTACGACCAAATCGTGTTACGACCGGTCTGCCGGTCCCAATCGTGGTCGTAAGTCGAGCACTAGCTGTAGTTACAATTGCATAGGGGTCTCATTGTGATGGTGCCGTTATACAGGCCAGCAAGCCCACTGTGTGGGCCAGACCTCATGGGCTCTGCCCTTGTTTTCCTCTTTTTTTTTTTTTGAGACAGGGTCTCACTCTGTCGCCCAGGCTGGAGTGCAGTGATATGATCTCAGCTCACTGCAACCTCTGCCTCCCTTATGATTCTCTTGCCTCAGCCTTCCCAGTAGCTGAGATTACAGGCCTCAGCCAGCATGCCTGGCTAATTTTTGTATTTTTAGTAGGACAGGGTTTCACATGTTGGCCAGGCTGGTCTTGAACTCCTGACCTCAGGTGATCCACCTCAGCCTCCCTAAGTGCTGGGATTACAGGTGTGAGCCACTGCGCCTGGCTGCCCCATTCTTTTTCTTGACGTTATAGTTAGTGGTGAAAACGTGTAAATGGTAATACTCCCTGCAGTATGTATGCTGAAGTGACTACCCTGAAGACAGTTTTTTAAGTCCTATTTTCTTTTCTTTCTAGGATATGACAATTGTTTTCTGTTTGTATTAATACAGGCTTGAAAGGAATTGGTAAAGTGATTCCGTCTTTGTCAGCAGCTTGGAGCAAACCTGTGGTTCTGGGGTCGTGTTGAACTCATTTGACATCAGTAGTTACTTATATCTTTATGCCTCAGATTCAAATGTGCGTGTTTTTTCCTTTCTCCTTTTAGCTTCACGAAGCTGACATTGTGGTCCTAGGCTCACCTAGGCCAGAAGAGATTCCCCTTACTTGGATACAACCCGGAACAACTGTTCTCAACTGCTCCCATGACTTCCTGTCAGGTAAATGTCTTCACACTGGTGTGCAGCCACCGATGAGGTCAGATCGTTGGAAGAAACGTTAACCTTTTCCTCAGAGGGTCTGTTTCTGAAATGTTGGCTGTCGTCAACATTAATATATAGGACTGGAAACTTAGAATATGGGTTACCTGACAGAACCATGCCGCTGGGCAAAGAGAAACCAAGATGGCGGTTGAGGTGTCTGCTCACACAGCGAAGTGCCCCCTGCTGGTCTCTAGCAGTCAGGTCAGTCGTGACCTCAAGTAGATGATGTGCATGTGTGTGAGGTAAACTAGAAATAGTGGTTTTCAGTCTCTTAAAAAGTGGTAAGATCCTTTCTTCCAAAGAAATCTTCGCAGAATCTCACTATGAAATGCAAATGAGAGCTGGGTGGCCAGGAGGAGTGGGAACAGGATCGCCTCTGTGTCTCCCCGATTTCCCCTCGCGTTGACCCGTGAAGCACACCCTCCGAGCTCCGGAGCCATCACAGAACAGTACGAAAATCACCACTAGATGCAGAAACAGTTTTAGGATTGGGCCTGCTATTTGATGGCATTTTGCCAAGGTACCAGGAGTACTCTAGACCACACCAGGCCCGTGGGGGCAGCCAAGCAGTGCCCGCAACAGGGCAGCCAGCGGCCAAGGAGTCCAGGAGGAGCCAACCCAGAGTGGGTTCCTTTTTCCAGTTTGTAAAAAGACACTGAGGCTGAGGCAGCCTTAACCACACCCAGCCCCACTCAGCAAGTCCCTGAGCAGCACAGGTGAGCAAGAGACGATGGCACGGGGAGGCAGAGGAGAGTGTCCCCCCCCACCCCCGTGCTCATTCCTCCTGGGTTTGGCCTCCAAATGTTCATGCAGAGGAGAGGACTGGGCTGAGCTGGGCTGGAGGACAGTGGTACATTTTCCCCCTAAAGCTGGGCAGAACATACACCAAAGTTGGCAGCCTCTGCTCTCCTTCACCTCCACCAGGACCATACTTGAGGTTGAAATCTTGAAACCTTGTAGGCAGCTCCATAAAAGACAGGCAGTGCCATAAAAGAGTGAGCCATAATGAGAGGTTAATACTGACCCTCCACTCTAGGAAATACAGCTCCTGCCAGAATTGACCAATCAGACTAAAAACCCCTTGGGGCCTGAGAGGGTGGAATGGATCAAAATCAAAGGAAAGAGCCAGAGTTCAGCTCTTGCATTAAGAGCTGTGGCCCTGGCTGGGCACAGTGGCTCATGCCTGTAATCCCAGCACTTTGGGAGCCCGGTGGGGGGAAGATCATGAGATCAGGAGTTCGAGACCAGCCTGACCAACATGGTAAAACCCTGTCTCTACAAAAAATACAAAAATTAGCCAGGTGTGGTGGCACAGCCCTGTAATCTTAGCTACTCAGGAGGCTGAGGCAGGAGAATTGCTTGAACCTGGGAGTTGGCAGTGAACCGAGATCTGGCCATTGCACTCTAGCTCCAGTGAGAGTGAGACTCTGTCTCAAAAAAACAAAAAAAGAAAGAGCTGTGGCCATAATGGCTTCTTTTGACAGGCAGAAGGCATATGCTAAATTACAAATCACATTTTAAAAATATGTGTAGTTTCTTTGAATAACTTTTTCTTCAAAACAAAACAAAACAAAATAAAACAAAAACAAAATAGTGGACAGGGCAGATTCATTCCTCTGTTCTGAATCCCAGTTAGATTAGGCAACTCAGTGCTAACATTTGTTTCTTGTAAGTGAATGCTGCTTTGCTGTAATATTGGCTTGCTGTGTTTTATTAAAGTTTTCATGTAGGATAGTTTTGGCACAGTCATGGCTGGAGATAGGAGTCTACTTTGATGTTTTTCTGGAATCCCTTTGAACCCTGTGGTTACATGACAGTGACATATATTTTGTTAGTGAAAGTACTTTATTTTTAATAAGGTTTCCTTTTAGGACCCTTATTTTTGAAAAAGGTATTCGCTGAAACATTAGATTTCAATGAAATGATTCTCTGGGGGAAAAAAAGACCAAGGCATTACAGATATTCCTCAACTTACCATGGAGTTATGAGCAGATAAACCCATCAGAAGTTGAAAATATTGTAAGTAAACAATGACCATTTGTAGACAGGATGGGATGTGGAAACACAAATCAACATCCAAACGTGCTGACAGCACAGTACACCATCGTGTATTGGCTGTTTGGCCTCGTGATTGCGTGGCTGACCGGAAACTGTGATTTGCTGTCACTGCTGCCCAGGGTCTCAAGACAGCCTTGTGCTGTGTGTAGCTAGCTAAGGAAAAGGTCAAAATTCGAAGCATAGTTTCTACTGAACGCATGTCCCTTTCCCACCATCATAAAGTGGATAAACAGTAAGTGAAAAGGTTGTAAATCAGGGATGGTCTGTGTATTTCAAAATGATTCTAAAAGTAGACCGATTGTAATTTATTTGAAATATATCTGGCCCAACTCTAATAGTTTTCTTGGTTTTTGAATGCCCAGTGTTCAGAATATTATTTGATGCTTAGTAAGCACTCTATGAATTTTTGTGTTTTTTTTTGGGCTGGAGTGCAGTGGCGTGATCTTGGCTCACTGCAACCTCCACCTTCCAGGTTCAAATGATTCTCCTGCCTCAGCCTCCCAAGTAGCTGGGATTACAGGTGCCCGCCACCATGCCCGACTAGTTTTTTCTTGTAATTTTAGTAGAGACAGGGTTTCACCATGCTGGCCAGGCTGGTTTCGAACTCCTGCCTCAAGTGATCCACTCACTTTGGCCTCTCAAAGTGCTGGGATTATAGGGTTGAAGCTCTGCGCCCCACTGAATCTGTGAATATTGAGTGTTGAGCAAGTTGACAAACATGGACTCAGACTTGTACTCTGCTCATAGTGTTAAGTTTGTGGTATGTTTAGAGACATTTCCTTGAACTTCTCTCCCACTTAAAAATGGGGCTGACAGCCGGGCGCCGTGGCTCACTCCTGTCATCCCAGCACTTTGGGAGGTCAAGGCTGGTGGATCACCTGAGGTCAGGAATTCGAGACCAGGCTGGCCAACATGGTGAAGCTCTGTCTCTACTAAAAATACAAAAAAAATTAGCTGGGCTTATAGGTGGGCACCTGTAATCCCAGCTACTCAGGAGGCTGAGGCAGCAGGAGGCAGAGGTTGCGGTAAGCTAAGATTGCAGCATTGCACTCCAGCCTGGATGACAACAGCGAGACTCCTTCTAAAAAAAAAAAAAAAAAAATTGGGAGGCAGGCTGAGGTGGGTAGATCACCTGAGGTCAGGAGTTCGAGACCAGACTGACTAATGTGGGGAAACCTGTCTCTACTGAAAATAATTAACTGGGCGTGATGGGCACCTGTTATTCTAGCTACTCGGGAGGCTGAGACAGGGGAATCGCTTGAACCTGGGAGGCAGAGGTTGCAGTGAGCCAAGACTATACCTTTGCACTCTAGCCTGGGCAACAAGGGCGAAACTCCATCTCAAAAAAAAAACCAAAAATGGGGCCAACTAGGCAGCCATCGATGATGATTGATGCTGATGAAAACAGATGAACAGTTTTGGAGTGGTGCTATCCATAGTGGCACATTTCTAAATAGTCTACAAGTTTTAATTTTAGCAACTTTGTTTAGTATGAGAATTTAATCTAGGAATAATGGAGAAGGTTTTTTCCCCCTCTTTTTTTTTTTAACTCACCACTGTAAAGAATAAACTTTTTGAAATATTATAAAGAAAGAGCTCTTATTTAAACTGAAGATGAGAAGAACTTTTCATAAACTTGTGGCTGGGTGAAGGCAGAGTTTTATAATGAAATTTTTATTCTTACCTTCATGGTACAGGGTTCCTCCCCCTCCCCCCATAAAAATAGATGGGATGTGGTGATTTATGATGAGGTAATTCTGTGGAGGCATTTTATGGAATACTTAATCCTAGGAGAGATTTTCCTGATGGCTGATAGCCCAGACACAGAGCTCAGAAAACAATTACACCCAGCTTGTTGGTTCTGTTCGTTTAACCATCGCATGAGTCCAATGCTTAGATTTTAAACAAGGAAATTTCAACAATCTCTTTTCTAGCTAGAGGAGTAACTACATTTTTATTTGTTAAGAAAATACATATTTCTTTTTCTTTCTTTCTTTTTTTTTTTTTTTTTTTTTTAAGAAAAGATCTTGCTCTGCTGCCCAGGCTAGAGTGCAGTGTGACAGTCACAGCCTCAAACTCCTGGGCTCAAGCAATCTTCCCTCCTAAGCTAATTAAAACTTTTTTTTTTTTTTTTTTTTTTTGGTGTATGGAGGCAGGGTTCTCACTGTGTTGCCCAGGCTGGCCTTGAACACCTGGTCTCAAGTAGTCTTCCTGCCTCCACCTCCAAAAAGTGCTGAGATGACTTGTGTGAACCACCATGCTCAGCCTAAAAGACTTATTTCAAATGAAAGAAATCCACACTAATGTTGCGCCCTGCTTGCTAAACAGCAGATCTCATCATAAGCAAAACCATTTTGTACCCCAAATGTTAGGACTTATTTACTGATGTACCCAATGGGACCAAGGAGAAGCTGGTCTTCTGTCTTGGGCTCTGAGAACAGTATCAAAACAGCAACTCTGTGGCACAGAGTAGTTTATAGCATTTTAAGGTAATATAATTCTATGTAGAGGGGAAGAGCCCTGGGATGCTGATGTGTTGGAGCCCCTGAGGAACCTTGAGCCTTTCCCTCATATGGCTCTGAAGGGAGACATTAGAACATAGTGGAGACCGGGCGCTGTGGCTGACGCCTGTAATCGCAACACCTTGAGAGGCCGAGTCGGGTGGATTACTTAAGGTCAGGAGTTCAAGACCAGACTGACTAACATGGCGAAACCCCATCTCTACTAAAAATACAAAAGTTAGCTGGGCATGGTCGCAGGCGCCTGTAATCCCAGCTACTTGGGAGGCTGAGGCAGGAGAATTGCTTAAAACCAGGAGGCGGAGGTTGTAGTGAGCCAAGAACGCGCCATTGTACTCCAGCCTGGGCGACAAGAGCAAAAGTCCGTCTCAAAAAAAAAAAAAGAAGAAGAGGAATGTAGTGGAAAGATTAACAAGGAGAAGGGAGTTGTTTGTGTAACAACATTCTTAATTGCATTGCACTTATAGGCTGTGTGACTTTGAGGAAATAGGTGCTCTCATTAATTAATAAGATTCCCAGTTTCTTTGTGGGTAAATTGGCAGCAAGGCTATTGGGAGGAATAACAGATACCTCCCGGCAGTGCCTTTTTGATGGTAGCTGCCAATAAATGCTGGGCCACGCCCTGCGTCCCTCCCTCTACTTCCTTGTCGCTGTGTCTTCTGCACACAAAACAGTTTTTGGACTCCGTCTTGGCACAATATACATTTATATTTGAAAAATCAAACCCAAGAAAGGAAGAAGTCCAATGAAATTCTGAACATGTAAGAAGTCAGATTTAGAGAAATGAGATATCCATGTAATTTTCATTATGCCATTGCAATTGGTATAAAATTAGGATCTTTGCTTATGACTCTCGAATTTCAGTGATTCCAAAATCCATTGTCCCTATCACTGTTTTCCTTTACTTTTTTTTTTTTTTTTTTCCTCAAAATTCTGGATATTCTAGATCTATCCCTGAAGTACATGGCCAGTTTTCCGTTTCAAATTTTAATTAGGTTTTAATACAAGATATTTAAGTTTTTACTTTTTTCTTTTCTTTTTTTTTTTTTTTTTTAGACGGAGTTTCACTCATGTTACCCAGGCTGGAGTGCAATGGCGCGATCTCGGCTCACCGCAACCTCCGCCTCCTGGGTTCAGGCAATTCTCCTGCCTCAGCCTCCTGAGTAGCTGGGATTACAGGCACACGCCACCATGCCCAGCTAATTTTTTGTATTTTTAGTAGAGACGGGGTTTCACCATGTTGACCAGGATGGTCTCGATCTCTTGACCTCGTGATCCGCCCGCCTCGGCCTCCCAAAGTGCTGGGATTACAGGCTTGAGCCACCGCGCCCGGCTACTTTTTTCTTAAAAAAATGTAAAGGTTCATGTCATTTGGAATATGCAGCACTGTATAAATTGCCTTGTTAATTTGGTTTCAGTGGTCCACATTAAGTTATTACTAATAGCTTATTAGTATCAGTTTACTAATATTTTAATTATATGCTTTTTATCATGTCTTACAGTGCATTCTTTTAAAAATTAGTTATATGCTGTCATTTGACAGTAAGATTCAAATAATTTAAACTGGGAGTGCAGCTCTCAAGAACACTGTCACAAAAATTTTACCAAATGATATGTATTAGTCCATTCTCACACTGCTATGAAGAAATACCAGAGACTGGGTAATTTATAAAGAAAAGAAATTTTATTGGCTCACGGTTCCACAGGCTGTAGAGGTAGCATGATGCTGGCCTCTGCTTTGCTTCTGGGGAGGCCTCAGGAAACTTAAAATTATGGTGGAAGGGGAAGGGGAAGCACATATATCTTACGTGGCCAGAGCAGGAGCAAGAGAGAGGGACAGGGTGTATTAGTCCATTTTCACACTGCCGATAAAGACATACCCAAGACTGTGAAGAAAAAAGGTTTAATCAGACTTACAGTTCCACATGGCTGGGGAGGCCTCAGAGTCATGGCGGGAGGTGAAAGGCACATCTTACATGGTGGTGGCAAGAGAAAATGAGGAAGATACAAGAGCAGAAATTCCTGATAAAACCTTCAGATCTCATGAGATGTATTCACTACAACAAGAAAAGTATGGGGAAAACCACCCCCATGATTCAAATTATCTCCCACTGGGTCCCTCCTACAACATGTGAGAATTACAGACGTACAGTTCAAGATGGAATTTGGGTGGGACACAGAGCCAAACCATCTCAGAGAAGGAGGTGCTCACTATATACTTTTAAATAACCAGATCTCAGCATGACTCACACACTCGCTAGCATGACAGGAGCACCAAGGGGATGGTGCTAAGCCTTTTATGAAGGGCCACCCCGGTGATCCTGTCACCTCCCACCAGTCCCCACCTCCAACACTGGGAATTACAGTTCAACATGAGACTTGGTAGAGACACAGAACTGAACCATATCATGATACTCATTTTATTTATATTCTACAAAGTCAATATATTTAACTAACTGAAAAATTGGCTACCAGTGTGTGTGTGTATATGTATGTGTGTGTGTGTGTATAAGAGTGTTGGTTTTAAGTTGTGTTTTAATATTGTGTTGTTTTTGGCTAAACCTGGTGGCTCACACTTGTAATCCTAGCACTTTGGGAGGGGGAAGTGGGCTGATTACTTGAGCTCACGAGCTCGAGACCAGCCTAAGCAACATGGTGAAACTCTCTCTACAAAAAATACAAAAATTAAGGTCTAGTGTTATGACTCATGCCTGTAATCCTAGCACTTTGGGAGGCCGAGGTGGGTGGATCATCTGAGGTCAGGAGTTCAAGACCAGCCTGGCCACCATGGTGAAATCCTGCCTCTACTAAAAAGATAAAAAAATTAGCTGTGCATGGTGGCACGTGCCTGTAGTCCCAGCTACATAGAAAGCTGATGCAGGAGAGTCTCTTGAACCCAGGAGGCAGAGGCTGCAGTGAGCTGAGATTGCACCACTGCACTCTAGCCTGGGTGACAGAACAAGAGTCCGTCTCAAAATACAAACAAACAAACAAACAAAAACAAAAATTAGCCAGGCATTGCGGCATGTGCCTGTAGTCTCAGCTGCTTGGGAGGCTGATTTGGGAAGAAGGCTTGAGCCTGGCAGGCAGAGGTTGCAGTGAGCTGAGATGGTGCCACTGTACTCCAGCCTGGGCGATAGAGCCAGACCTTGTCTCAAATATAAAAAAGTATTGTTTTTAATTACTTATAATTTTAATTGCTTATAATTAAAAAACAGTAATTAAAAGGACCAAAAGTTAACTTTGCAGGTAGTAAATCTTAGCCTACTATACATACAAATCAGAAGGCCAAGGCAGGAGGATCGCTTGAGCCCAGGAGCTTAAGACCAGCTTGGGCGGCATAGTGAGACCCTGTTTCTGTAAAACAACTTAAAAATTAGCCAAGCATGGTGGCACGCCCTTGCAGTCCCAGCTGCTCAGGAGGCTGAGGTGGGAGGATTACTTGAGCCTGGGAGGTCAAGGCTGCAATAAGTCATGATCACATCACTGCACTCTAGCCTGGGTGAGAGAGCAAGACCCTGTCTCCAAAAATAATAACAGCAATAATCAGAAAGCAACACTGCATGTGAATAAAGTCAGCTGACCTAGCTGCCGGTGGACAGCCTTTGCTGTTTCGGAGACTCAGTCTTCATCCATTCCTGCTTTTGGTATTTGTTGACTGTGAGCTTTGGGCTGATCTAGGGTCCACGAAGAAGAAATGGTTCTTCCTCATCTCAGGCTTCTGTTATTTTTAGGTGTTATTTCTCTGCCGTGGTTACTGAATCCAACCCTACTTGCCTCTCTCTTCCACAAACTTCTTGCATGTGGTTCGTGGTACCCTTTTAAGTCTTATGATCTTATTTCCTTTTAACATATCACTTTCTTACTTTGCATGGAGTTTCAGCTGCAAATAGAGATTGGTGTTGTGTGAACCACCTGCCATCTTGAGCTAGAGATTTTCGAAGAGTTTGTTTCCTTGATTTTAACTTCCTCTTACATGGCTCATTATACTTGTTGAAATCTGTGAGATGGTTTACACCAAGTCTGTCTAAACCATAGCCTGTGGGCAGCCTGCAGCCTGGGATAGCTTTCAGTGCAACCTGACACAAATTCATAAACTTTCTTAAAACGTTATGAAAATTTTAGCTCATCAGCTATCATTAGTGTTAGTGTATTTTATATGTGGCCCAAGACAATTCTTCTTCCAGGGTGGCCCAGGGAAGCCAAAAGATTAGACATCCCTGGAAACTTTAGACGTATCAGGAATCATATAGCTTTTCAAAATCACGTATCTACACTTTTGCTAAGTTCTATGCTATGCAAATGACTGAAACTATACAAGGACTTACTTATCTTATAAGCTTGGAAGTGACATATTGGGTATTTGTGATTAAATTCTGAGACTATTCATTTAAAAATTGATATCAGCTCCTGGAATGTAACTTTTCCTTTCTTTTTCTTTCTTTTTTTAGATTTTTTGAGATAAAGTCTCACTCTGTTTGTCACCCAGGCTGGAATGCAGTGGTGCAATCTCGGCTCACTGCAGACTTTGCCTCCCGGGTTCAAGCAATTCTCCAGCCTCAGCTTCTGAGTAGCTGGGACTACAAGCATGTGCCACCGTGCCCAGCTAACTTTTTTGTGTATTTTTAGTAGAGACAGGTTTCACGTTGTTGGCCAGGCTAGTCTTGAACTCCTGACCTCAAGTCAAACACCCGCCTCAACCTCGAAAAGTGCTGCGATTACAGGCATGAGCCACCGCACCCGGATGCTTTTTCTTATTTCTCCATCACTTAAAGATAGAGGAATGAGAAAGGCCCGTTTCTTTTACATAGTAGTTGGACAAGATCTTAAGTACAGATCTCTAGTGGTTAAAACAAAACACAACCAATCTCTCTCTTCCTCTAGATACTTGGCTTTTGCCTAAATATGATTCATAAAGCTGAAGTGTTGCTAATCTTTAAATAATACCCAGGGGATATGATTACCCAACACGCTAATACAATTTAAGAGTAGAGTGATCCAAAGAAGAAGAAAATAATGTCTTCAAAAATGTTGCTATTAGAAATATTTCTTTTCTCTAAGGGAGGATGCAGGCTAAAGCATTTTGCATGTGTGTTTACTTTTATAAATTTTCAAAGTGATGAAGGAAGGAAAGTAGATTTCTTTTTCTTTTTTTTTTTCCACACAGAGTTTCACTCTTGTTGTCTAGGCTGGAGTGCAGTGGTGCAATCTCAGTTTACTGCAACCTCCGCCTCACGGGTTCAAGCAATTCTCCTGCCTCAGCCACCTGAGTAGCAGGAATTACAGGTATGCGCCGCCACAACCAGCTAACTTTGTATTTTTAGTAGAGATGGGGTTTCACCATGTTGGGTCAGGCTGGTCTCAAACTCCTGATCTCAGATGATCTGCCTGCCTTGGCCTCCCAAAGTGCTGGGATTATAGGAGTGAGCCACTGCGCCCAGCCAGTTCTATCACTTCTATGACAGAGAATTTTTAAATTATCAAAAAAGCCTGATCTTTCATGTAACACTTTGTCCAGTCTTACCCCACGAGTATTTTCATCTGCTGTCTCACACTTCGCATCCGCAAGTGAAAGTGCTCCTGCTTTTTACGTATTGTACGGTAAAGGTTTTAGATCCTTCTAGGCCGGGCTCCTGCCAACAACCCCAGCACTTTGGGAGGCCGAGGTGGGTGGATCAGTGAGACCAGGAGTTTGAGACCAGGCTGGCCAACATGGTGAAACCCAGTCTCTACTAAAAATACAAAAATTAGCTGGGAGTGTTGGCAGGTGCCTGTGATCCGAGCTTCTCAGGAGACTGAGGCACGAGAATCACTTGAACGCAGGAGGTGGAGGTTGCAGTGAGCTGAGATCATGCCACTGTACTACAGCCTGGGTGACAGAGACTCTATCTCAAAAAAAAAAAAAAAAAAAAAAAAAAGATTTTAGATCCTTCTAATAAGATGAAGCCCACTGTGTCAAAAAATTTAGGTTAGGCACGGTGGCTCACGCTTGTAATCCCAACACTTTGGGAGGCTGAGGCAGGTGGATCATGAGGTCAGGAGTTCGAGAACAGCCTGATCAACATGGTGTAACTGCCATCTCTACTAAAAATGCAAGAATTAGCCAGGCATGGTGGCGTTCACCTATAATCCCAGCTACTCAAGAGACTGAGGCAGGAGAATCACTTGAACTGGAAAGGTGGAGGTTGCAGTGAGCCGAGATCGGGCCACTGCATTCCAGCCTGGGCAACAGAGTAAGACTCCATCTCAGAAAAAAAAAAATCCAAAGGTTAGGATATGAAGTCATTCTGACAGATTATACTGTGGAATATATATCCCTGTTCCTTTCCTCTGAGCCTTATTTTCATGTTAATAGTTTAAGCTACATACTACATGTCAAGACCTTTATATACCATATAATGTTTCATTATTTACAAAATTTTAGGTGGTTGATATTACTCACATTAATTAACAGGCCCAACATCACAATTTCTAGCAAGAGGAAGAGGCATGATTTTAATGCAAGTCTAACTCTGGTGGCCTAATCTGCAGTCTACGTTGCATCCACATTAAATATTTTAAATGTTCACTGTGAATTCGCTTGAGCTACTATTTCTTTCTCTATGCCACACTTAAAAAAATCACAATGATACTTGGGTTTGGGTGAAAAAATGGTGTGCCTAGATGTTTCTTTCTGGCTCAGTGTAAAATAGGAGTTTCCAAAGCACATTATGTGCTGTGTTATAGTTTTTCAACCCATTTATCCCAGGTTAATAGCTTAGATGGTCATTTCTTTTTCTTTCTTTTCTTTTCTTTTCTTTTTTTTTTTTTGATATGGAGACTTGCTATGTTACCCAGGCTGGAGTGCAGTGGCATGATCTTGGCTCACTGCAACCTCTACCTCCCAGGTTCAAGTGATTCTTCTGCCTCAGCCTCCTGAGTAGCTGGGACTACAGGGGCGCACCACCATGCCCAGCTAATTTTTGTATTTTTGGTAGAGATGGGGTTTTACCATGTTGACCAGGCTGGTCTTGAACTCCTGACCTCAGGTGATTCACCTGTCTCAGCCTTCCAAAGTGTTGGGATTACAGGCGTGAGCCACTACACCTGGCAGATGGCTGTTTCTCTAATGTAAAATGTGAAGCAGGCCCAGTGAAGGGCCCCAGGGCTGTGCCAGCGGTGAGCAGCCTGCATCTGTGCCCTGACATCCTAACTTCCTCGGTGAAAAATAAGACCATTATTCTGCCTGTTTGTTTACAAGGAGCAATTCGTTAGAAATGACAGTATGCTGAAAGTCTTGTTTTCCCTCCAATTTTTTACAGGGAAGTTTGGGGGTGGCTCTCAGAGAGGACATTTTGGTGGCCTCATTGAGGAAGATGATGTGAGTCTCCTTGCTGCAGCTCTGCGAGTTCAGGTTTGTTTGAATAGCTCTTTGAGAATTTGAGTTTGGAAGTTTGATGAATAGTTGCTAATGTTTTGCAAGTGTTTTCTGTTTACCAGGTACAGTGTCAAACACTTCACACACAGTGTTAGGCTTATCTGATAAATGAAGAAATGGTGATTTTACAAAATGAAGCGAGTTGCCTGTGATCACATGGCATGTGTGGGGCAGGGACCCATATTGAGGACTGTGTATATGTTGTCTTGTGCTACACAGTAAATTATCCCAAAATTTAGCAACTCAAACAACAAGGCATTTATTATCCCACATTTTCTCCAAGTAAGGGGTTTGGCAGTAGATTAACAGATTACATGGTGTGTAAGTCCATTCTTGCATTGCCGTGAAGAAATACTAGCTACTCAGGAGGCTGAGCAGCAGGATGGCTTGAACCCAGGACATGGAGGTTGCAGTGAGCTAAGATCAGACCACTGCACTCCAGCCTGGGTGACAGAGGGAGACTCAAAATTTAAAAAGAAGAAGGAGAAGGAGAAGAAGGAGGGGGAGGGGGAGGGGGAGAAGGAAGAGGAGGAGAAAGAAGGAGGAGGAGGAGAAAGGAGGAGGAGGAGGAGGAGGAGGAGAAAGAAGGAGGAGGAGGAGAAAGAAGGAGGAGGAGGAGAAAGAAGGAGGAGGAGGAGAAAGAAGGAGGAGGAGGAGGAAGAAGAAGAAATACCTGAGACTGGTTCATTTAGAAAGAAAAAATGTTTAATTGGCTCACAGTTCTTTATTTTTCCCTTGAGAGGGAGTCTCGCTTTGTCAACCAGGCTGGAGTGCAGTGTTGTGATGTTGGCAACCTCTGCCTCCGGGTTCAAGTGATTCTCATGCCTCAGGCTTCCAAGTACCTGGGACTATAGGCATGTGCCACCATGCCCGACTCATTTTTGTACTTTTAGTAGAGACAGGGTTCCACCATGTTGGCCAGGCTGGTCTTGAACTCCTGGCCTCATGTGATCTATTTGCCTCAGCCTCCCAAAGTGCTGGAATTATAGGCATGAGCCACCTGGCCTGGCTTACAGTCTTGCAGGCTGTGGAGGAAGCATAACACAGGCATCTGCTTCTGAAGAGGCCTCACCAAGCTTCCAATAATGGCAGACAGTGAAGGGAAATCAGGCATCTCACAGGGTAGGAACAGGAGCAGAGGGTGAGGGGGCCATGCTATATACTTTTTTTTTGCCCCCCACTCCCGGTGCTATATAGTTTTAAACGACCAGATCTCAGGAGAACTCACTCATTATCACCAGGACGCTACCAAGGGGGGTGATGCTAAACCATCATTAGAAACTAGCCCCTGTGATCTGATCACCTCCCACCAGGCCCCACCTCTAACACTGGGGATTACATTTCAAGATGAGATTTGGGCAAGGACACACATCCAAACTATATCAGATGGTTTTGGCTCAGGATCTCTCATGAAGTTGAAATGAAGATGTCAGCTGGGGCTGCAGTCATCTGAGGACTTGACTAGGGCTGGAGGATGTGTTTCCAAGATGGCATACTCACATGGCTATGGGCATGTGTATTTCATTCTTCACTGGCCATCAGCAGGATGCCATAGTTCCTCATCATGTTGACCTCTCTGTACGGCTGCCCCCAGTGTGGCAGCTAACATCCCCAGTGTGAGTGACCCAAGGGAGGGAACTAGGAGGAATCTGCAGGATGGATGACCTAGATGCTAAGATCATGTGCCGCCACTTCCTTTTTTCCTGAGTGTTAGAAGTAAATCACTAAATCCAGTTCACACTCAAGAGACAGAGAATTGTGCTCTCTTCTTCAAGACAGGAGTATTAAAGTATTTGTAGACATTTTTTCAAACCACCACCACCTGTGTGACCTAAAGTCCAAGGTCATCAGTGTTCTACCATACAAGCTGAGCGTTCTCATGGTGCTGGAGCCTGTAGTTATGGTGGCCTCTGGCAGTGACATTTAGTTTATTTCTTTCTTTTTTTTCTTTTTTTTTTTTTTTTTTTTTTGAGACGGGGTTTATGTTACCCATGCTAGAGTGCAATGGCGCGATCTCGGCTCACCGCAACCTCCGCCTCCTAGGTTCAGGCACTTCTCCTGCCTCAGCCTCCTGAGTAGCTGGGATTACAGGCACACACCACCATGCCCAGCTAATTTTTTGTATTTTTTTTTAGTAGAGACGGGGTTTCACCATGTTGACCAGGATGGTCTCGATCTCTTGACCTCGTGATCCACCCGCCTCGGCCTCCCTAAGTGCTGGGATTACAGGCCTGAGCCACCGCGCCCGGCGAGCTAGTTTATTTCTTTCTTATGTACAGGGTAATACACAATTAAAATTCTTTACCTAAAAATGGGTCATTATATATTGTAAGGATTATAAGTGACATTTCCATCAAAGCTAAATTTTATTTTTATTTATTTTTATTTCATTAACATAATTTATATGCATATATAGCACTACTCAGTAATTCAGTTGCTTGCTCTTTTATACCAACTATAGAAGGAAACTGGGTATCCAAGATGATCATTCACGCAGTCTTGTATTTTCTTCATTTTTCTTTCCTAAATGGCATGAAGAACCCGTTCAGTATAAGTTTATCCATGTACACGATGTCTTTTGTGAATGCCTAATCTATTTTATTTATTTATTTAGGCTTCGTTTATTTATTAATTTATTTTGAGACAGGGTCTCACTGTGCTGCCCAAGCTGGAGTGCAGAGGTGCGATCTCGGCTCACTGCAGCCTCCACCTCCAGGTTCAAGCAATTCTCCTGTTTCAGCCTCCTAGGTAGCTGGGTTTACAGGCACATGCCACCACACCTGGCTAATTTTTGTATTTTTCATAGAGATAAGATTTCACCATGTTGGCCAGGCTGTCACAGACTCCTGACCTCAAGTGATCTGCCTGTCTCAGCCTCCCAAAGTGCTGTGATTATAGGCATGAGTCACCTTGCCTGGTCTATTTATTTATTTACTTTTAAAAAGACAGAATCTCAGCTAGGCTGGTGTTCAGTGGTGTGATTATGGCTCGCTGTAGCCTCAAAATTCTGGGCTCAAATAATCCTCCCACCTCAGCCTCCCCAGTAGCTGGGATTATAGGTGTATTTACACCTGTATTTTTTAATTGTGTATTTTCTCACATTTTCCTGTTTTTCTTTTTTAAATTTAACAAAAATAATAGACATGGTCAGAAGTTCTGGCTTGTGACTTGAAATAACCCTGGACATAAATCTTTAAAAATATTCTCAGATTCATTGCTGTAAGTATGAAGAGCTAATCATCTGAAGGGAACTGTAGAATTAAGCTGAATCATCAAGTCCATGCGTGCATATTTAAGAAACAAAGCAGTTTCTTTTAATACTATCAAATTATTCAGTACAGTATTTAATAGTCATATATTCTAACTAGCCATGCAGGTTTTCACATTTTCCTTTTTAGGAAAAACCTACAACCCTGTTGAATAAAAATATTCCTAATATCCCCTCAGCTTATTATGCAATTTTATAATCTCGTTTTGTAACATCCATAAACAATATTTCCATGTTTTAAGCGCGTGCGCTGTCAGCACTTACCATTCTAATATATGTTTTCCTCTCTGTCCTTGCTGAAGAATATGGTCAGTAGTGGAAGGAGATGGCTTCGTGAACAGCAGCACCGGCGGTGGAGACTTCACTGCTTGAAACTTCAGCCTCTGTCCCCTGTGCCAAGGTAACGCTGGTGATTTATTTACACTAAAGTCAGTTCAGCACGGTGAATTCCATCCAGTTAGTCATAGGGGAAAAGCACAGCTCATGGTTCTGTGGTTTTGATGGTAGGTAATTTTCTCTATTCATGAAATTGCCATCCTATTTTCTCTATTGTAACTTCTCAAAAATTAAATTGTAATTAATGTATTATTGACTGTGTTCTGTCACTTCCAAGAAGGCATAGTTTTTCATTTAATTTCAGTGATGTCTCCTATATTATATAAAAGTATTTTTTCTTTTTCTTATTTTTTTTTCTGAGATGAAATCTTTCTCTGTTGCCCAGAGTGGAGTGCAATGGCATGATCTCAGCTCACTGCAATCTCCCAGGTTCAAGCAATTCTCCTGCCTCAGCCTCCCGAGTAGCTGGGATTACAGGTGCACGCCACCATGCCTGGCTAATTTTTGTATTTTTAGTAGATACAGGGGTTTTGCCATCTTGGTCAGGCTGGTCTTGAACTCCTGATCTCTGGTGATCTGCCCACCTCGGCCTCCCAAAGTGAGTCACTGCACCCGGCCTGGCCGTGTTTTTTCTTCTTAGTGATCCATTAAGTAATGGTTTTAAATGTGACAAAATATGGTAATATTTGGAACGTGCTTTTCAGTGTCAGAAATGCCTGGCACATATATATCCACTTGGTCTCAAGGGCCATGTAGGTTTCTACTCTGGGAATAAATGACCACTCAAACCGAACATCATTCCACATGGGAACTGAGCTCAGCTTTCTTCAGAACAATCTGACAGGATAGTCTGTGTTCATCAAGGTGGGTATTTTCCTCAGAGTGCTCTTTGATGAGGTCTAAGCTACATATTCTAGCTATAAGTTTGGAAATATAAACATAGTGTCAGCATGTGGTTTAGAATTGATTGGGCAGGGATGACATCTGAGCCAGAGAGCCGCCTTTTCCAGCCTGATGCTGAGTCATCTCTGTCTGCCCCACTCCATGGAATCGGCCCCAGCCCCATTATCCAGGTATGCATAATGCCAGGTGTGCATCCCCAGGTAATCTCATCCAGCAACGTTGGAATGCACAGAGTGCTGAGGAGATAAATTTCCTCTAGTAAGTGACTCTTTTTTTTTTTTTTCTTTTTTTGAGACAGAGTCTTGCTCTGTCATCCAGGCTGGAGTGAAGTGGCTTACTGCAACCTCCACATCCCAGGTTCAAGCAATTCTCCTGTCTCAGCCTCCTGAGTAGCTAGGACTACAGGCACACACCACCACACCCGGCTAATTTTTGTATGTTTAGTAGAGATGGGGTTTTACCATATTGGTCAGGCTAGTTCAAACTCCTGACCTCAGGTATTCCACCCACCTTGGCCTCCCGAAGTGCTGGGATTACAGGCGTGAGCCACTGCGTCGGACCTGACTCATTTTTTACCTGATAACCAGGTGCTTTATAGAATTGAACTTCATTTCATTTGGCAGTCAGATGAGCACCCTGGTTCAATTCTACCCACCCGGAGGGTGCAACCCTCCAGGCCACGTTTTCATCCCTGAAATGGACGCAACATCTCAGTTATGCTCTCTGTTCATTAATTACGCAAGTTGCAATGAGGAATGCTATTCTTTGTAATATCATCCCTGGACTTGTGCAATCTGTTTTATTAAATATCTTATTTTAGAGTTATTTATGTTGTTATGAGACCTTAGTTTTTAAAAGTAAATCAGTAATTTCTACTTAAAAAGAGCTAAAAAGGATTAAAATAGATTCCATCAAATTGTGTACCAAAGTTTCAATGTAAATTCTTCTTGTTTAACCAAGAATTCTTTAAATAATTAAAGCCTTTTCTCCCCCAAGAAGAATTTACATTGAAACTTTGAGACCATTGATTTCTAGACCCACTGGGCAAAGAGAAGCAGGTCAAGTAGTTTATAAATCACCCAAAAAATCGTGATGATGCCACCCGGACTCTTTAGCTAGTAAAGAGAAAACTTTACAGGCCTTTGTTTTGCTTTGTGGCAGGAACTTCCTCTGTTGCCCAGGCTGGTGTGCAGTGGCTTGATCTCTGCTCACTGTAACCTCTGCCTCCTGGGTTCAAGTGAGGACACCTGGCTAATTTTTGTATTTTTAACAGAGACAGGGATTCACCATGTTGGCCAGCCTGGTCTTGAACTCTGGACCTCAAGTGATTCACCCTCCTTGTGATCCCAAAGTGCTGAGCTTACAGGCTTGAGCCACCATGCCTGGCCTGTATTGTTTTTGGTTGTTTTTTGAGACAGTCTCACTCTGCCACCCAGGCTGGTGTGCAGTGGTGTGATCTCAGCTCACCTCAACCTCCGCCTCCCAAGTTCAAGTGATTCTCCTGCATTGGCCTCCTGGGTAGCTGGGACTACAGGTGTGTACCACCACACCTGGCTAATTTATTTGTATTTTTAGTACAGATAGCATTTTGCTATGTTGGTCAGGCTGATCTCAAACTCCTGGACTCAAGTGATCCTCCTGCCCTGGTCTCCCAAAGTGGTGAGATTACAGGCATGAGCCACTGCATCCTGCTAAAAGCTTACACATTATCCAAGATTAAGCTCTTCAATTTAGGAGATTATGGGAAGAGAGAGACAGAAAAAAGTAATAGGAAGGTAAAACAGCGTAGGAGTCTAGAAAGGAAAGGTTGGATGGGTGGAGGCCTGGAAGGGAGTACTCAGCAGGCCTTACGGGGATTATCTGAACTCCCAGCTTCTCTGCTGCCCTTTGGAGAAGTCTGGATAGAGGTGTATTTGCTTTTATCTCTTACCCCCAGGTTAGACCCCCACAAGATCCTGGAGGAGAGTCTAGGATGGTCTCAACACTGTGGGTAAATTTTTCCCAGTAGGTACAGAAAAATCAGGGCCAAGGGGCTGACTAAAGTCCGCTGAGGGTGTTATCTGCCCACTGCAAGGAGGCAGATCACAACACAAATAAGTATTCTGGGGTAAGTCAAGGAATAGCTGTCATCTCTGATGCCACATTTAAGAGCAGTTCACTGCTGCCTGCTCTCCCTGGGTTAGTTTTGCTGCTGGGGGAACAGGTGTGCCTTCCATCTCTCACTCACGCACAGACACATGAGTGCCCTGACTCCCCAGCAAAGAAATGACTGAGCACATGAGCCCCAGAGGGGTCCTCCCTGAAGAGTCCAGCGCTGCACATGCTGGTATCCAGACCACTTCTGTAAGATGAGCAGGCGTGGCCAGTAAAATAGAAGAGTTCAGTTACTGCCCAGTGACAGACACTCTGGAGCTCCTACGATTTTCTGTCTGAACTTGGGCTCAGTTCCCTAGGCCCTTTTACCGACAGTTATATAATTAATTCAATATTTTGAAATATGATTTTAGACTGTAAATAGAAAAGAGAAGGGGAAGTGTGGACTCAGATGAAATAGCATTTCCACATTTTTTCTTTTCTTCTTTTTTGTACTTAATCTCCAGTGTGATAGTAATGTCCACATTTTTGAAAAGTCAGGAGAAACATGTGGCCAGCCCAACAGGAGATGGTTATGCGATGGCCCTCTATTCATGGCTAACGAATACGTGACAGCCCACACAGAGCATTTTACCCTGCAGTGGAATTGCACTTGCAGGAGGCCTTTGGACACATTATCATATAAAATTCTTCTCTGTATGGCAGAGGTGTTATGCTTCCACCTGGACACAATTCTAGGATCTTTGTGAATTTTTTGGAGTTGCGTTTCTAAAATGATGCACCATTTTCTCATACACATTAATTGTTAGCAGTTGTGCTTTATTACTGCCTGGGAGAAAGGACCCCAAAGCAATCGCATTGATTTCATTGTTGGCGGGATGTGTGGCTGTTTTCACTCCAGTTGCGACCACCTAAGCTGAGACGCCTCTTGCCTCTTTTATGTTGTCTTTCCCCTCAGTGACATTGAGATTTCAAGAGCACAAACTCCAAAAGCTGTGGATGTCCTTGCCAAGGAGATTGGATTGCTTGCAGATGAAATTGAAATCTATGGCAAAAGCAAAGCCAAAGTACGTTTGTCTGTGCTGGAGAGGTTAAAGGACCAAGCAGATGGGAAATACGTCTTAGTTGCTGGGTAAGACGCCGTCTAACATCTATTTTACCAAGCAGACATATTTATGAAACTCTTCCCCATGTATCTCTGTCCTCATGCCCCTCAGTCCACCCTCTTCTCACATTTGACATTTTGTCCATTTCATTTGGCATTTCTTCATTTGGCATGAGATAAGTTTTTATTTTCTGTGCAGCGCAAATTCGTCAACTCTACGAAATATAAAGTCGAGTTGCAGTGCGTTGTCTTTTGTTTCTCATACTGTGTTGTTATTTCCCCTGCTCCTCCTTGGCTTTTTAAATTTCATTTTTCATTATAAAAATCAAATTGTGAATCGAAAGTAAAATATTTTGAATGGAGCAGTTTGTGCGTTCTGCTTAGAAATAATATTTTAATGGAGAAGGTACAGATAATTGTGTGAAACATGTTTTCCTGTTAATATCCTTGATCTTGTTTATACATTCACATGGCAAAAACCCATTATTTCCCTTTTCCTGCATTTCAAAATTAATGTTAGGCCATTTTCACTTGTGTTGGTTATTTTATAAAAGACACATTTGTAGTTTTTGTGAAAAGGACTGTTTGCCTTTTTTCTCTTCTTTTTTAAAAAAGAAATACATTCACTAGCTGAAAAGATGATAGAAAGCAAGGGATTTCAAATATTTATTTAATGTGACCTGAGGGAACATCATGGGACCATATAAATTCCTTTGTTGCCTTGAAATTTCATTGCGGTGACTTGCTTATGATGTATAGGCTAAGGCTTCAGGCACCAAAACCTATTTGTAAGGTAGAGACATTTCTTGTAACTGGACTTGACTCCTAGTTAGCCTTGTTTTTACATATTTAATTATCAGTGTAAGTGCTTTTTTCTTTATTTCTTTTTCTGGTTATAATAGCGATGTAGTTTCATTTTAGAAATATTCTAGAAATTCAGAAAACAGAAGTAAAAAAGTAAAACACCCCAAACGCTAGCACCCAAAGGAAACAACTGTTGACCTCTGAGGACTGTTTTGACACTGACAGTCTCACATCCATGAGATCACACTAGGCATGCTACTCTATAAGCAGCCTGATTATTATTCAACCATATGTGGTGTACTGAACTCCATGTGAGTGAGTATAAAGCAATGTTACCATTTTTCATGACAGCATAACATTCCATCACTCACAATCCCAGATTCTTTTTTTTTTTTTAAGACAGAATCTCGTTCTGTTGCCAAGGCTAGAGTACAGTGGCACAATCTCAGCTGACTGCAACCTCTGCCTCCCGGGTTCAAGTGATTCTCCTGCCTCAGTCTCCTGAGTAGCTAGGATTACAGGCACCCACCACAACGCCTAGCTAAGTTTTATATTTTTAATAGGGGATTTCAGCATGTTGGCCAGGCTGGTCTTGAAGTCCTGACCTCAAGTGATCCGCCCCTCTCAGCCTCCCAAAGTGCTGGGATTACAGGCGTGAACCACTGCTCCCAGCTACATCCCAGATTCTTAAACGTGTTGGGGAAGCAGGGGCTGGGAGAGTAGCAAAAATGCCCAGGGTGAGGACGGAGATCCCATCTTACACATCTTCTGGCACCTCTAGTTCCATCAACAAGTGGTACTCTGGCCCAGCCACTGATAATACTGAGTGTTTCTAATTGCTCAAATGCATTGATGCAGAAAAATAATTTGAACATAGAATAGGGATGTTTCACAACTTATTTGACCAATTTTCTGTTGATGGGCAATTGAAGTGTTCCCAATGTTTGCCATTGGAAACTGCTAGAATTCACAACCCTGGGCATGTGGATTTGTGCATCTGTTCCATGATCTCCTAAGGAAAAATCTCCAGAGGTGAGTTCAATTATTTATAACTGCAAATAAAGCAAAATATCATCCAAAACAATATCACCTCTTTAATGATATAGTGATTTCTTCATATCCCCTTCCCCTTTCCCACTTTCCTCTCCTCTTCTTCTCTTTGTTTGTGTATTCTTTTTTTTTTTTTTTTTTTTTTTTGAGACGAAGTCACCCAGGCTGGAGTTCACTGGTGCGATCTCGGCTCACCGCAGCCTCTGCACCCACCCACCCCCAGGTTCGAGCAATTCTCCTGCCTCAGCTTCCCAAGTAGCTGAGATTCCAGGCATGCACCACCATGCCTAGCTAAGTTTTTTCCTATATTTTTAGAGAAGGGTTTTCACCACGTTGGCCAGGCTGACCTTCCATCTCCTGGCCTCTAGTGGTCCCCTGCCCTCATCCTCCCAAAGTGCTGAGATTAGAGGTGTGAGCCACTGTGCCCAGCTTCTGCAGCATTTTTGTAAGAGGGACAGATAGCCAGGGCCTCTCAGAATCCCTGCGCAGCTGGCGTTGTGAGGAATTCATTTCTGCTGCACACCTCACTCAGTTGTCTGTGGCTCAACCCTTCTCCCTCAGGCTTCCAGGCTCACTGCAGTTAGATTCCTGAGTCCCTTTCCAATCTAGAACCCCAAACTTAATGTCCCCATAACTGAGTACGGGAAAGTTCCTTGCTGATGGGAGGGGGTTGGCTCCACCTGCAGTCATCCCCTCTGGGCCTAAAACTCTGCAAAGAGCTACCTCTGGTTAGATTGGCTCCGGGGTCTCAAAGTTTGGGGCATAGTTTAGTCAGGGTAGCTTTTTTTTTTCTTTTGAAGCGGAGTTTCACTCTTGTTGCCCAGGCTGGAGGGCAATGGTGCAACCTTGGCTTACTGCAACCTCCGCCTCCCAACCTCAGGTGATCCACCCATCTTGACCTCCCAACGTGCTGGGATTACAGGCGTGAGCCACCATGCCCGGCCCAGGGTTGCTTTTATGGCAGTATGCTTGATGCATGTTTGTTTGCAATGAATAAACAAACTCTTGGCCATTAAGACCTTTAAATGCATTTGATTTATGGAATTGGTTCCCTTCGTCCAGGCTTCACGTGATCTTGGGAGGTGGGTTTGCAGGTTTTTTCACCCTGTTTAGATGGGAACACTTAAGGAAAACTGAGTAGGATGTGCTGTCTGTTTATGAAGGAAGAATCATGCAGCAGATTTTCTTATCCAGGGCCTCTGCTTTACTCCATTTTGGGCTTGTCCATCAAATCAGAAATCCAGACATGGATGGCCCTGTCCTTAGCTAGGAACACAAAACTGATACTTCTCAAACAAAGCTATGATATATTGTTGTCAGGTTACTTACTTGTCATCAAAGCTGGGCCTCCAGCCTCATGCTGGAGAATGCTAGCTGGCATGGCTCTCAAGGGTTACAGCCAATGTGTCCTTGGCCAGTAGAATATTTCTCCACGTTGGTTCTTTGCTAGCATTAACATGTATAATAGAGCTGAAGTTGGCCTGCCATGTTGTAAATAGAAAAGAGATAAAACATGAATTTTTAAGATCAGATTAAACACCAAGAGATTAATAATTCGTTTTCTCAAATTGTGACATATATTCCTTTACCTAACAAAGACCTTTGAAGGAACAAAAATTAAATGGTCTGTCTCTATTTTAAAAACTAAATTGGAGAAAAAACTACCGTGCAGGTAAGATTATGATATACGTATGCATTTGTGGCAGAGCTTGAAGATTTTTAGGAAATAGCCACACTGACTTTTTCCCTTACACTGGATTGTGTAAGGGAAGAATGAACATTTATTGTGTTCTCCGCAACACAATAAATGGTATACTTTTTGGGCTGTAAACTGTCGTCAATATTGAGTCCTTTAAATGCTGAATGATTGAGATCAATTTAGGCCACAGGCAAATATTTTATCTATAGTCTAAAGTGGGCCTGGCATGGTGGCTTGTGCCTATAATCCAGTTACTCAGGAGGCTGAGGTGGGTTGATCGCTTGAGGGCAAGAGTTCAAGACCAACCTGAGTAACATAGCAAGACCCATCTTTTAAAAATACAAGCAGCAAAAAGCAGCGCTGGTTTAAAGCAGGATTTCTAAATTAAAGTGAAAAGACAATTTGAAATAAAATTCACCTTCACATTTTTTCATTTAACCAGGTCAAGAGTTAGGGGAAAATGATGTTATCAAAGCATTATATGCACTGTTAAAACTTCTTTCAAAATATAAATGATCCCTCCATTAAATGGAGAATTATTTCCTTTTTCTGGAAGTCTTTTTTAATTCTGAAAATAATATTAGCTTATTGTAAAAAATTTAACATAAAGAAAAGAAAAAAAAGAGGAGATAGCTCTTATAACTCAAGATTTTATTTATACATTCATCCTTTGTACATATTGAGATTATGCTATAATTCCATTTTTGTCCTACCTTTTTCTCTAAAACTATAACATAAATCTTTTTCTATGCTTTAGAAGAATTCAAATACCCAAGAAATTTTTAAATAAAACTAAATAACAATATATGTGTTATTATGTATTTGAATTTATGTAGAAATGTGATTTAAATATATCAGCAATGGGATTAAAATATAAAACAATGAGATTTTTTTAAAATCTTCTATTAATAACCCACATGCAGAACAGATTAATTCTTTTAAAAAGCTGTTCTTCAAACTTTAGGATTTCTTATTCAGTCAGAATCATCTGCATTTCATCAAGTACACATCAGATGGTATTTACACCTACACATCACTTTATTTGCTTTGCCTGACAAAATGAAAAGTATTGGGAATTGTTCAGGGAAATATGCCAAAAGAATCTTAGAGACTCTTGAGTTTTACATATTTTCCCCGTTACACTAATGAAAAGGAATTTTGTTTGAGAACTTGACTTGGAGTGCAGCTGCGGGGCATTTGAATCTCAGTTTCCATAAGGCCTGTACCCATTTCTGTGCTGAAGTTTCTAGAATTTCCCTGAATTTGTTGGACAGAGCAGCTAAAAAAGAAGCCCAATCAGATCTGGGAATGGACTGAATTTCACATTAAAAAAAAAAATTAAAATCATTCACATTACTTTATCTTGTTTCTTTTTTTCTTTTTTCTTTTTTTTTTTTCCTGCAGAGGGCCAAATACCTGACTGGATTTTTACAAAAATGTTTCAACCCATTATTTTGGTACACTGTAAAAATAATCTTTACTGGCTTTTCTAAGATTTTGCTTTTCTACCTTGAATAACTGTCTGTGAGATTTTCTTTTATTTGTGCAGCTTGGAGAATAAAACACAGGTATTTAGAAGAAAGCACCTACCATGGGGCCTTTGAAATGTTTACCTAAATCAAGTGTAATGAGAAACATCACCAAATGCACTGTGGAGTTTATTGTTATATCATAAAGGCTTTAAAACCCTCCCAGTGGCCAGGTGCGGTGGCTCACGCCTGTAATCCCAGCACTTTGGGAGGCTGAGGCGGGTGGATCATGAGGTCCAGAGATCAAAACCATCCTGGTCAACATGGTGAAACCCCATCTCTACTAAAAATACAAAAATTAGCTGGGCATTGTGGCACATGCCTGTAGTCCCAGCTACTCAGGAGGCTGAGGCAGGAGAATTGCTTGAACCCAGGAGGCAGAGGTTGCGGTGAGCGGAGATCATGCCATTGCACTCCAGCCTGGGTAACAAGAGCAAAAGTCCATCTAAAAAAAAAAAAAAAAAAAAAAATAAAAAAAAAAAAAAAACCCTCCCAGATCCTAAAAATGCCTGGGATGGATGATTTCTGTTCATATGCTACCTGAGCATGTAGTTTTGGAGTGCGTGGTTAGGCCCATGGTGAATGGCAGTGGTACCATTCAACAAGATTCTGGGTCTTGAGAATAGTTCAAAGTTTTATCGCTTCTCTCTGGATAAGCCATCTTTTTGACCTTTGAGTAAATTATAAACTACTTTCCAGATTATGTCCAAATGGTCACAGGTACTTTGACAATTTTTACTGTAGCTGCCAATAAATAATACTCATCTTTAAAAAGATGTTATTCTGGCTGGGTATGGTGGCTCACACCTGTAATCCCAGCACTTTGGGAGGCCGAGGCAGGTGGATCATTTGAGGTCAGGAGTTTGAGACCAGCCTGGCCAACATGGTGAAACTCTCTTTCTACCAAAAATATAAAAATTAGCCAGACATGGTATTGGGCACCTGTAATCCCAGCTTCTTGGGAGGGCGAGGCAGGAGAATTGCTTGAGCCTGGGAGGCGGAGGTTGCAGCGAGTAGAGATTGTACCACTGCACTCCAGCCTGGATGACAGAGCGAAACTCCTTCTCAAAAAAAAAAAAAGGGGGGCATCATTCCATTGTCAATTCTTTTTTGCTGGTCTGTGCCCTGAACTGGTGATAGGGGTGCAAAGGGAGTGAGCATTGTCCTTTACCTCAGCAAGTGTGTGGCCTGGTAGGCAAGAGAGGCACGTCAGAATGCTTATCGTTTAAGTTAAATTAACCGTCTGAAAAGTTCTAGAATAATCACGTAATCAGTGCTCTAGAAATCAGGAAGGGAGCACAGAAACCTGCCGGGAGAAATGGAGGAAGGTAATGAACAGAAGTCACGGTTCCATCTCTAAGCTCCCAAAGAAAAAAATTGGATTACCCTGGTGGTGCTCTTTCTTTTCTAAATCACCATTGATGATTTGGAATCTGAGCTAACAATAGGGAAAAACGAAAAAAAAATTTTGATACCAAACGCAGGAAGGAGGTGAAATAAAATTTTTATCGTAGCTCCCCTTTTATTGCTCCCAATAAATACTTCCTACTTTGTGATTTTCCTGAATTGTATTAGTTGGCCGAAAGCTGAGCGGTCCTGTGTTTTTAATTAAGAATTGGATGGCTAGACAGAGTTTTGAGGAGGTCATCTCTGGGCGTGTCTGCTTTTGGCTTTCTCCGGCAGCTATGCTAGCATATCCCTGGGAATGGAAATGCAATCCTTCATGTGACACAGTTTAAGTAAACCACTTAGTCCTCTGCAAACACCAAATGCTCAGTACGGTACTTAAATGGCACCGTGTTTGATGCCACAGTTTCTTTATAGGCTCTTCTAAGACTGTGATGCCTGTGGGCTTTTAGCTGCCCTTATTGATGTTGTATCCAAGAAAACAGAAAGTTGACTCCACGTGGAAATATTAACATCTTTGTATAACTTTTCGGTCTTCACCTTGACCACACTCCAAATCTGCTATTTAGACAGATGCAGAGGTGACTGATAAGCCAGGGTCTTGTGGCTTCAGGAGTCTGAGGTTTCTTCCATGCAGCGGTGTCGGGATAGGCTCACCAGCTTCTGGCCACAGCGGGTACCAGCGAATCCACTGACCACTGGGTCCTCATCCTGCTTCCTGCTTCAGTGCATTTGACTTTCCTGGAATCAGTCTCTTCCTTGGCCTTCCTTCTTCTCCAGGGTTCTCTTATTTTTTATTTATTTTTTATATTTTTAGAGACAGGGTCTCACTATATTGTCCAGGCTGGTCTCGAACTCCTTGGCTCAAGCAACCCTCCTACCTTAGCCTCCCAAAGTGCTAGGATTCCAAGCATGAACCACTGCACACAGCCAGGTTCTCTTATTTTCTAGTACACCTTCCTAGTTTCCTTTTGGACTCTCTTCTTCTGACTGCTCATTAAAAGAAAATGTACTTCACTCTTCTGTCCTTACCCCTTTTCTCACTCAGTGCACTGTCCTTGGGTGATCTTACCCGTTCCATGCTTTAAATGGCTAATTATAGTTATGATTTCCATCCATGGAGAACCTGGTTAAGTTAGATGACTGGCTTTGCCTCCCAGCTCTACTGCTTACCAGTTGTGTGACTGTGGGCATGTTGCTTAAACTCTGTGCCTCAGTTTCCTCATCTATCAAATAAGGGCACAAAAATAATTAACCCCATAAATATGAAGCATAGCACCTCTCCTGCCAACTGCCCCAGTCTATTCTCAGTTTTAGCTGGTTAACGTTTATTCATTTGTCAGGTCTCACCTAAGATGTTTTCCTCCAGGAATCATTCCCAGATGTTCAAATCTAGTTAGATCCTTCTTGCACGCGCCCTCACAATTCAGTCTGATTACCCTATTTTCCTGTCTTAGTGTTGGTCACATTTATCGAAATTGCTGATGTATTCAGATCAGCTAGAAGCTGGTGAGGGTAGAGTGGAGTCTGGCTGGATCATCACTGTGCCCCAGGGTCTAGCGTAGTGCCTGACTCTAGCAGCGCTTGGAAAATATCTGCTGAATGAATGACTCAAGGAATTGCAGGGTACAATGATGCCTCTAAAGACATTCCTTCTTTCTGGTCACATCCCTAGGTTTTGTAGGTCAGAACTATTGGATTTGTTATGGTTGAGTGTCCCTGACAACGTGGCTCACAGTAACTCACGGAAGACCAAATCGTAAACCCAAATGACAGCCTTTAAAGTTTTTAACGATGCTTGTGGTGTGCAAAAGAACGATTTTATGAGGCTATGCTTGCTAATGTAATAGGCTCTCTTCAGCACCCAATACTGTGATGTTATGAACACGGGAACATTTGGTGTTATAGAGTGTTGTCATCAGCAATAAGCTTCTCAAGAGCACAAGTTTCCGCCATAGGATACACCAGGTCTTTGGCTCTGAGTATTTGAAGGACTGTCATATGGAAAGGGATCAGGCTGAGTGTGTCGGATTCCAAGAGCCGGGACACAAAAAGAATGCAGATGCCTTCTATTTAGAACAAAGAACTTTTGAACGGTAATAGCTGTCTGGAAATGAGTGGGCCACCCTGGAGGTCAAGACCTTATCACATCTGTGTTCAAGCGTGGCAGGGAGAACTCCTAGGCAGGGATATCTGGGAGGAGAAGGACAAGTGAGGGCTTTAGGGTCCCTTCTAATCCTGAGAGTCTGGCAGTGCACTACTCATCCAAGGCCCCGTGCCCACACCGCCCCAGTAAATGCCTCAGGAAGAACAAGTGCTACAAATTCATCAGCAAGAAATGCCATCATCAGCTTAATAATTTAAGCCATTTGGATGAATGGTTTTATGGCCTTTCTTGAAATTGATGTTGTTATTGGCACTGCCCAGTAACATTTCCTTTTTTGGTCTCTTGGTAAAGGTGTGTCTGTATCTTGACTTTGGCTTATGCCTGGCCTGTGTGATGTGTGTAGACTGTAATAGCCCGAGAAAATTAAATTATGGAGTGCATTTTGGAATAAGCACCCTCACAGTTGATTCTGGTGTCTTAGGCTGGCTTTGCCTAGGTTGTCTAGGAAATATTAAATTCAGCCTTTCCCCTCAAACTCAGGATCACGCCCACGCCTCTTGGAGAAGGGAAGAGCACAGTCACCATAGGGCTTGTGCAAGCTCTGACGGCGCACCTGAATGTCAACTCCTTTGCCTGTCTGAGGCAGCCTTCCCAAGGACCGACATTTGGAGTGAAAGGTACTGTCTTTAACAACTAGTGTACTTTTCAGGGCAAAGTTGGGGGGAGAAAATTTTAAAAAGAACATCGTCAACAGATAAAGAGTTAAGACTTTTCAAGGGGACCTGGCACATTTCTTTGCTGCACACTTGGTACGCAGGGGTCACCCCATGTTGGACCCTGGGCATGACGATGAGCAGTGGGGGCTGCCAGGGCTTCCCTGGACCTCTCAGGAGCCTATTCCTGAGGCTGCACTGCTCAAGGCTCCCACCTTGAGAGTTATCACATGTTATCAGGGCCGTCTTTGCCAAGTGGTCTTGAAACACTGCCATCCGTATCGGTGTTTGATCATCCCAGTTCCGGGGAAAGGTCTTTCCCTCTGCTTTAGTCTTGGCTCATTGGAATTGCTGTGTGGGGCCTGCAGAGCTCTCTGGAGACGGACTGGCTGTGGACAGCGAGTTGTGATGAAATTCTGCCCTAGCTGTGGTTGGGCTGATCTCTGGCAGCTTCCCATTCATTACTCCTTCTGCCATGATTTATCATGAAATCATTCCTTAGCTCACTTTACAATCCTGTTTATGGCTAAAATTACAGTTTGTTCTTGGCACTTTGTGGTTTTTTTTTTTTTTTTTTTTAACAATATTTATATTACTGTTAACAAATATGAATAACTCTTATCTCATTAAGTACTGATAACTCATAGCGTGTCATGCATCATGTAGCGGAATGAACACTAGAGTGGGAGCAAGAAGGCCAAGGTTTTAGTCACAGCCGTGTTTCCTACTGCGGTGTGACCCTGGGCAACTTGAGCCAGTCACAGCCTCTCGGAGCCGCATCTCTAAAAGTGTAAACCGCTGAGAGCGGCACCAGGCTCGCCCAGTTGTTGTGAGGATCAAACGCGAAGGCACTTAAAGAGCGAGGATACTGTCAGTTGATACACACGTGGGCGGTGTTGTCCCTGCTTTAAGAAAGAGAAGTTCTTTTATTCCCGTAACCAACGTTTTGAGGGTTAAGCAGCGTGACAAATCTTACATACTGTTATCTGAAATAAATTGAAGTTTATAATTTATTTGTCTGAGGTGGCTATGCGGTGGGGCTCTTTTTGTTTTTGTTTTTTTGGTTTGTTTTGAGACAGAGTCTCGCTTGGTCACCCAGGCTGGAGTGCAGTGGCGTAGTCTCAGCTCCTTCCAACCTCCGCCTCCCGGGTTCAAGTGATTCTCTAGCCTCAGCGTCCCAAGTAGCTGGGATTACAGGCACCCGCCACCATGCCCAGCTAACTTTCGTATTTTTAATAGAGATGGGATTTCATCATGTTGGCCAGGCTGGTCTCAAACTCCTGACCTCAAGTGATCTGCCCTCCTCAGCTTCCCTAAGTGCTGTGATTACAGGCGTGAGCCACCTCACCCAGCCAAAGTGGAATTTTTTTAAACAAAGTTTTCTGAAACATAAAAGCATTAGATAAAGCATAGTCACAGAGACCTAATAATAAATTAACAAAATAATCTCATATCCTGGTTTGACAGCTGCTCTGTTACTTTTACCTTTTTTTTTAAGAAAGGAAATGGAGGTCTTTAAACTGCATAGTTAGACAAAGTATCAACTTTTTTTTTTTTCTGTTCCGCTTGGACATAACCATTAATGTCTCTGTCTGCCTTTCGTTACTTCATCTTGAGTGTGATGCCTCTCTGTTGGGGTTGGGGAGCTGCGTGCCTCAGGCTGTGTCCATTGTGGCAGGTGTACTTGGTGACCCGTTTGAAATGCCACTTGCTCTGTTGTTTAGGAGGAGCCGCCGGTGGTGGATATGCCCAGGTCATCCCCATGGAGGAGGTAAGAACTTGAAGAGGTGTGGGTCAGGTATCACTGTATTTCCTTCCTGACATCCGTCCTCTGCTCCCTCCACACAGGCCCACAGACCCTCATCCACAGTCCCAAAGTCCTCAAGGCTCTGAAACCCCAAAATGTTTGCCTAACTCATGCAGTGGCACACCCTGACATTTACTGTGGTGAGCTTTATATGGATTTTGTCTGTGCTACTTGGTGTGAACATTCGTACATATTGCTGTAGAAAAATTAGTTTTGATTAACAGGTGCTGACTGAGCCCCTGCTTGGGGTGTTTTATAAATAAACTACATGTAAATCACACTGCCTTTCTAAACTCCAAAAAATTCTGAAACCCTGCTGGCCTTGCAGGTCTGGATGAGAGAATGTGCGTCTGTGCCTCCCTCGGTCACCTGCTGTACTGCCAAGTTCACAAAGACCTGATGCTTCCCCCTTTCAGTTCAGGCTCCAGTGCGAGCCTTGGCAGCACAAATATTAAAACTGGAATGACACAGAGATTAGCATGGTCCCTGCATGAAGATGACATGCAAATGTGTGAAGTGTCCCATTTAAAAAAAAAAAAAAAGACTCCAAAATAAAAGAGTTCCAGAGGAAAATGGGCAAAAATAACTGATGTTGTTAATTCTTCCTTTTCTAAAACACCCCCTGCGTTCTGCATTATCTCTTCGTCGCCTGTAACTAACTAGTGACCAGTTCACTTCTACTCTCTGCATCAGCCTCACCATTCGGGCCTGGGCAAGCTTCTGAAACCCAAATCTGAGCGGGTCACTTTCCTGTTCTGTGATTTCTGCTGTTGCCTGTCATCCTTCAGTACAGAACAAGAGGCCCCCATGGCCGGCTGCCCCTGCTTCCCTGTTTGCAGGTCCCCACCTGCCTTCTTTTCTCCCCTGGGTCAAGCTCCTTGCAGATTCTTTTTTTTTTTTTAAGAGACGGGGTTTCTCCATGTTGGCCAGGCTGGTCTTGAACTCCTGACCTCAGGTGATCCACCCGCCCTAGCCTCCCAAAGTGCTGGGATTACAGGCGTAAGCCACCGCACTTGGCCCTTTTTTTTTTTCTTTTTTATTTTTCAGGACAGAGTTTTGCTTTGTTGGCCAGGCTGGAGTGCAGTGGCACAACCTTGGCTCACTGCAACCTCCGCCTTATGGGTTCAAGCAGTTCTCATGCCTCAGCCTCCTGAGTAGCTGGGATTACAGGCGCCCACCACCACACCCAACTAATTTTTGTATTTTTAGTAGAGATGGGGTTTCACCATGTTGGCTCAGGCAGTCCGCTGCTCTCTGCCTTCCAAAGTGCTGGGATTACAGGCATGAGCCACGGCGCCCGGCCCTTACGGACTCTTTTCCTTTTCTCTCTTGGTTCCAGGATTTTCCCATGCCTGGAACATTCTTCCTTTTCTGTCCTGTTTACCCAGCTTAGGCCGTTGCCAAGGTTCTGCTCTACCTTATCCCTCTGTGTTTATGGCTCTCTGGTTCAGTGGCGAGTTGCAGGCCTTTCTTGAGGTCTCAGGTCCCAGCATTTAGCAGAGTGCCCAGCACATAGTAGGAACTTACTAGAAAGTATTTGTTGACTTTAGTCCAGGCATGGTGGCTTATGCCTATAATTCCAGCACTTTGGTAGGCCAAGGCAGGTGGTGCGGATCACGAGGTCGAGAGATTGAGACCATCCTGGCCAGTATGGTGAAACCACATCTCTACTAAAAATACATAAATTAGCAAGGCATGGTGGCACATACCTTTAGTCCCAGCTACGTGGGAGGCTGAGGCAGAAGAATCGCTTGAACCCAGGAGGTGGAAGTTGCAGTGAGCCGAGATCGCGCCAGTGCACTCTAGCCTGGTGACAGAGCGCAACTCCGACTCAAAAATAAAAGAAAGTATTTATTGATTTTGATAAAGGAATACCAGTGCTTACCCATGGAGGCCTGAGTATCAGGGAGGTTAAAAAGAAAATCTGTGTAAACTTCAAGTACTAGGAGTGGGGTGAGAAAGAGTAGTCCAAGGCACTGCCGAGAAAAATCGTGCCAGGCCTCAGGTCTGAATGGGGATGGCTACCATTCGCGAGCCAGGAAGACCCAGAACTAGGAGGCCAAATTACAGATGGCGTATAAGGGACACACGCAGGGGAATGGCTCAGGTTTAGCCAGCAAATTGGAAGGATGTTGATGTCCCACTGTTTTAGGGCATCAGCTGCGTGACTTGGAGGAGAGGGCTACCTTGTTTACTTTTTTATTTTTTTGAGATGGAGTCTTACTCTGTTGCCCTGGCTGAGAGTGCAATGGTGTGATCTCAGCTCGCTGCAACCTCCGCCTCCTGGGTTCAAAGAATTCTCCTGCCTCAGCCTCCCAAGCAGCTGGGAGTGCAGGTGCCCAGCACCATGCCCAGATAATTTTTGTATTTTTAGTAGAGATGGGGTTTCACCATGTTGGTCAGGTCGGTCTTGAACGCCTGACCTCAGGTGACCCACCCACCTCTGCCTCCCAAACTGCTGGGATTACAGGCATGAGCCACAGCATCCAGCCGAGAGGACTACCTTATGGTGGCTGAGTGGGCCAGACACAGGCAGTTTGTTCCTTGAAGCTGAGTGTCTACAGTCTCTTCTTCATCTGTATCCTCCCAGCTCTGAGCACTGTGCCTGACACTTAGTGGATGTTTGTTGACTAAGTGCCATGCACAGACAGTATGTACTGGACAGAACGTGATGAATCACCATATGGGAAAATGTTAGCACAACGAAATAAGAGAGGACACAAACAGATGGAGAAACATTCCATGTTCATGGTCAGGAAGAATCAATATCGTGAAAATGGCCATACTGCCCAAAGTAATTTACAGATTCAATGCTATCCCCATCAAGCTACCAATGACCTTCTTCACACAACTGGAAAAAACCACCTTAAACTTCATACGGAACCAAAAGAGAGCGCGCATAGCCAAGTCAATTCTAAGCAAAAAGAACAAAGCGGGAGGCATCACACTGCCGGACTTCAAACTATACTACAAGGCTACAGTAATCAAAACAGCATGGTACTGGTACCAAAACAGAGATATAGATCAATGGAACAGAACAGAGGTCTCGGAGGCAATACAACATATCTACAACCATCTGATCTTTGACAAACCAGACAAAAACAAGCAACGGGGAAAGGATTCTCTGTTCAATAAATGGTGTTGGGAAAACTGGCTAGCCATGTGCAGAAAGTAGAAACTGGACCCCTTCCTAACACCTTACACTAAAATTAACTCCAGTTGGATTAAAGACTTAAACATAAGACCTAACACCATAAAAACCCTAGAAGAGAATCTAGGCAGGACCATTCAGGACATAGGTGTACGCAAGGACTTCATGACCAAAACACCAAAAGCATTGACAACAAAAGCCAAAATAGACAAATGGGACCTAATCAAACTCCACAGCTTCTGCATAGCAAAAGAAACAGCCATTAGAGTGAAACGGCAACCAACAGAATGGGAAAAAATTTTTGCAGTTTACCTATCTGACAAAGGGCTGATATCCAGAATTTACAAAGAACTAAAACAGATTTACAAGAAAAAAACTAACAAGCCCATTCAAAAGTGGGCAAAGGATATGAACAGGCACTTTACAAAAGAAGACATACATGAGGCCAACAAACATATGAAAAAATGCTCATCATCACTGGTCATCAGAGAAATGCAAATCAAAACAACATTGAGATACCATCTCACGCCAGTTAGAATGGCGATCATTAAAAAATCTGGAGACAACAGATGCTGAAGAGGATGTGGAGAAATAGGAACACTTTTGCACTGTTGGTGGGAGTGTAAATTAGTTCAACCATTGTGGAAGACAGTGTGGCGATTCCTCAAGGACCTAGAAATAGAAATTCCATTTGACCCAGCAATCCCATTACTGGGTATATATCCAAAGGATTACAAATCGTTCTACTATAAGGACACGTGCACATGAATGTTCATTGCAGTACTGTTTACAATAGCAAAGACCTGGAACCAACCCAAATGCCCATTGATGATAGACTGGACAGGGAAAATGTGGCACATATACACCATGGAATATTATGCAGCCATCAAAAATGATGAGTTTGGGTCCTTTGTAAGGACATGGATGAACCTGGAAACCATCATTCTCAGCAAACTGACAGAAGAGCAGAAGATCAAACACCGCATGTTCTCACTCATAGGCGGGTGTTGAACAATGAGAACACATGGACACAGGGAGGGGAGCACTACACACTGGGGTCAGTTGGGGGGAAATAGGGGAGGGACGGTGGGGGGTCGGGAGCTGGGGAGAGATAGCAAGGGGAGAAATGCCAGATGTAGGTGATGGGGAGGAAGGCAGCAAATCACACTGACACGTGTGTGCCTATGCAACAATTTTGCATGTTCTTCACATGTACCCCAAAACCTAAAATGCAATAAAATAAATAAATGGGAGAAAAAAAAAAAGAATAAATTCCAGATGGACTGAGGGATTGAAAGTGAAAGTACTGTGACTGGAAGGATGGGAAGGAGCCGGCCTTGTGTAGAGTGAGGGAGAGCATTCAGCCAGTGGGAACGGCTGTGGGGAAAGCCCTGAGGGAGGAAAGGGCGTGGTCTGTTCCGGGGACTGGAGGACACCAGGGGGACTGGAGGACACCAGGGGGACTGGAGGACACCAGGGCGACCGGAGCCCCGTGGGCCGGCAGGAGTGGGGGTTGAGGTAGAGAAGTGTGCAGGCGCCAGCTCTGTCGGGCGATTGCGATTTGTAGCCAAGAACCTGGATTTTATTTGAAGTTCCAAGGTCAGCTATTGAAGGGATCTTGACAAATAACATGATGCAGATTTTTATTAAAATCACCCGGTCTTCTGTGTGATGAAGGGACCAGGGTGCCTCAGTAGACACGGTGGATCCAGGAAGAAGACTGTGGAAGTAGCCCAGGGAAAGATGGCAGTAGCTTGGCCCAGCATGGGGTCAGTGAGGATGGAAAAGCGCAAAAAACAACATAAGCTTTGTTTGCTGATGTTTGCACGATCAGAGGTTGGGGGTGAGAAAAGGGGAGGATTCAAGGGCGACATCCAGGGGTATTGGCTTGAGCAACTCAGCAGACTCATGTGTTGAGGCAGAGATCGGGGGGTGATGGGTGTGAGGTCTGAACTGTGTGGTGTGGGGTGTGGTGGAGTGTGGTAGTAAGAAGGAGTTTAGAGGCCTGTGAAATATGCAGGTAGACATCAAGTAGACAGTTGGAAAGAAAAAGTTACATTCCAGTGTAAAATGGCCAAAGGGTTCAATAGAAACATCAAAAAAATATATTATTAGCTAAATGAATATTCATCTTCACTAACAATCAAGTAAATAAATCTACATTAAAACCGCTTTTGGCTGGGTGCGGTGGCTCATGCCTGTAATCTCAGCACTTTGGGAGGCCAAGGTGAGCGAATCACGATGTCAAGAGTTCGAGACCAGCCTGGACAACATCGTGAAACCCCGGATCTACTAAAAATAAAAAAAATTACCGGGACATAGTGGCACGCACCTGTAATCCCAGCTACTCAGGAGGCTGAGGCAGGAGAATCACTTGAACCTGGGAGGCGGAGGGTGCAGTGAACCGAGATTACACTACTGCACTTGAGGCCAGGCAACAGAGTAAGACTCCATCTCAAAACCAAACCGAACCACCATCAGTTACCATTTTACTTGTCAAATTGACAAAATTGGATTCTTCAAAATAATTATGATACCAAACTTTGGGAAAGAGATTGAAATGGACTCCCACACACTGCTGGAAAGTGTACACTGAGGAAAACACATCTGGAAGAAGTGTAGAAATATGTATTAAGTGCTTTGCCATGCATATCCTTTGGCCGAATAAATTCGTTTTTAGTGTACCCTAAGGAAAATACGAATATATGAGAAAATAGATAATTTTAAATTAAATATACCTTCACATAGTTTATAACATTAAAAAATGGGGAGATAATAATAGGATATCAAGTTAACTATATTTTGAAGACTAATGATGTAAAAATGCTAGCTATATTGAGAGAGTAAGAGCTAAACTGTAAACTGTTCTGGTGTTATGATACCAATATTTAAAAGTACAATTATATATTAATGAAATATATATAATGTAATTTTTCATGTTTTCTCCAGTGAACATATTTTTATGTTATAAAGTAAAATTTTAACAAGAAAATGTGAATATTTCACTTTCCAAGAAATAAGGAAATGCAGCTTCAAAAGGAATACCACTTTCTTAACTATTAAATTATTTCTTAGTCTAAAAGTTACTTTATTTCTGAAGTAACTGATCTACTAGTAGTGTTTTGCAGGTGACACTTTATCCCTTTCAAAAAGCAATTTGGTGATATTATCAAGATCCCAAGGGCCGGGCTTGGTGGCTCACACCTGGAATGCCAGCCCTTTGGGAGGCTGAAGCGAGAGGATCACTTCAGCCCAGGAGTGTGAGACCAACCTGGGCAACATAGCGAAACCCCATCTCCAAAAAAAATAACAATAACAGAAAGAGAGCTCATTTAACCAAGTAACTACTCTCCTGAAAATATATTACTCATTAGCAATTAATTTTTTTTAAAAAAGGAAAATCTATTTGTGTGTATTCTTTATAACCGTGGCCTTCCTTGTAAAAGTGAATATTTGGTAGTGTAAATATCCAGCCTGAATATTTTGGTACGTCTACCATATGCAGTTTCTATAAACTATACATGAGATTATTGTAGAAGAAATTTTATAAAACTGGACAGCCCACCAGAAGCTAATCCTACAAATGATAATCATGTCTGCTTATGAGACTGGAAGGAAAATAGAAGAATTAGTAGAGTCATAGGGGTAAAATATTCTATTTCTTCAAAATTCTGTAAAATTTTATATTATTTTATTGTTACTATTTATTTTGTGCCCTACCTCATTTCAAAACATGTTTGATGTGATACTATTTTCTAGCGTTATAGAAATAGATACTAGTCATATCTTGTATTCTTATCAAAACAATGAATAAACGTAGTGAGTGAATATAAGGAGACTCATTATTAAACGCATCAGAATGTTTTGCCTTAACCTGAGGATGGAAGAATTTATGATCTGAGTGATTGCTCAAAGTTTCTCTGTTGTCATGTGGAAAACCTTGACCTTGATTTTCTCATTTAGGCGTCCCTATAGACTCAGCTTATTATAAGGATATGTAATTTGCATGTTATTTTATTTATTCAATCCTTGAATTCCACAATAGTTGTTTAAAAAAATAGTCTCAGCTGGTACAGTGGCCCAGGAGTTCATGACCAGCCTAGACAACATCGCAAGACCCCCATCTCTACAGAAAATTCGAAAATTTGCCACAATGGCATGCATCTATAGTCCCAGCCTACTCAGTAGGCTGAGGTGAGAGTATTGCTTGAGCCCAGGATTTGAGGATCCAGTGAACTATGATTATGCCACTGCACTCCAGCCTGGGACACAAAGCGAGACTATATTTCTGAAAATAAATAAATAGAAAGATACCTTATTTCTCTAGTTCAACCTTCACTTGACTGGAGACATCCATGCCATCACAGCTGCCAATAACTTGCTGGCTGCCGCCATCGACACCAGGATTCTGCATGAAAACACGCAAACTGATAAGGTGAGAAGGATTCCTTGCTGGCCATTTTGGGTATTGTATCCTGGAATTCCTGGATACTTAAGGAGTTTGTGGAAAGAATTCCGGTGCCTGCAAACTCGGAAAGGTTATTCAATTCAATTTTGTGATTTTTACGTATCCCTGTTTCCCAAGGAGAAGCAGCCATCCTTTGGTTAGATTCTCAAATGGGTTTATGAGCACTGCCAAGTTATTGAGAGAATTGTACTACGTTGTAAAAGCCAAATATTATCTGAGATGAGTCGTTAGTTTTAAAGACAGTAGGTAGACCAGTTCTCTTCATTCTGGCTGTAGGTACAATCTCTAGTCTGTTCTAAGGGGATTGGACAGATGCCGTTTTAAGAATAGTGTTATGGGGAGCTATATTGGATGTGCTGAAAAGATGTCAGAGACCCTTACTGGGCTTCTTGTGCATGTAGGTTATGAGTTAAACCACACCCCCAAAAGAGACCGCCCACCAGAAGCTAGTCCCTCATAGACATGGGACATAGATAAAAGGGGTACTTTCCGGCGTGTTTTACAACAAGGGTCCTCATTTTCTAAAATTAAAGTAATTCCTTAGTGAGTCTTTGCAGCACAATCCAGATACATCTTCCTTTTGTAGTTGCAGCAATATAGATTAAGAAATACATTTATGCAAACTCTTTGCAATGTGTGTTATTTCAGATCTCGTCAGTTTTATGAAAATGACAGAATTGAAGCCTATGTTGTTTATATTAGCCCACACACTTTAATAGGGTCTTTTATCTAAATAGTTCAGTTATGAATGCAGTGAACTTTTTTCATGTACTGTGAATTGTCCAAGTTCATGGACAGTTAACTTTTGTGGGGTCTCATTTTTGTTTTGTGTTTTTAGGCTCTGTATAATCGGCTGGTTCCTTTAGTGAATGGTGTCAGAGAATTTTCAGAAATCCAGCTTGCTCGGCTAAAAGTAAGTTTCCAGATAGCAATTCTTTAAAAAGTAAATATCCTAGAAACACACCAGAAAGATTGTCAAAACCTGAAATTTTCAATTTGATTTGATTCTGGTTCTCTGATATCCTTTTGGGTATTAAACTCTATAGAGACAGAACACTGGAGCGGAGAGGGCACAGAGTTCAAAGCCTGAAACCTGATTCTACATGAAAGAGCCAGGTGGACAAATTAATTAACATTTTTCAGTCTCAGTTTCTTTTTCTATGACATGAGTGTCCTGTTTTGCTAATTTATGAGTACCCTAGTCAACTGACAGATTAGCTGAGCACAGGGGCACATACCTATAGTTTGAACTACTCATGATTCTGACATGAGAGGTTTGCTTGAGCCAAGGAGTTTACGGTTATAGTGCACCATGATGGCACCTGTAAATAGTCACTGCACACCAGCCTGGGCAGCATAGCAAGGTCTCATCTCTTGAAAAAATTAACAAATTAGAATTTTTGGTGAGTCCTCTTTCTAAAGTGAAACATTTTTATGACACCTATCAAATTTCTAGGAAATTATAAGATAACCTTTGAAAACTCATCTATGGTTTTTTGTTTGTTTGTTTTGTTTTGTTTTTTGAGACAGAGTTTCACTCTTGTTGTCCCTGGCGTGCAGTGGCATGATCTCGGCTCACTGCAACCTCCGCCTTCCTGGTTCAAGTGATTCTCCTGTCTCAGCCTCCTAAGTAGCTGTGATTACAGGCACTTACCACCGTGCCTGGCTAATTTTTGTATTTTTAGTAGAGATGGGGTTTTACCATGTTGGCCAGGCTGGTCTCAAACTCCTGACCTCAGGTGATCCATCTGCCTTGGCCTCCCAAAGTGCTGGGATTACAGGCATGAGCCACTGCGCCCAGCCTCATCTATGTTTTTGTTGGAGCAAACACTACAATTACACGTGTGAATGCCATCTTAATTCTTAAAACCTGTGTTATCTTTTTTCTGATGATATTTGCTGCCTCCGATCTTCTAATCATATTGGTTGCTACTAGCTCTGTTTCAGAGACTAGACCATAACCCTAAATGGTATAACTTATAACCCCTGGTTGGCATTAGTGGTTTTAAAAATTCACCTCCTGCTTCTTACTGAACCAAGTTCAGTGTGTTGAAAGTGGTGAGTAATCCCATCCTTACTACACCCTGTAGCTGTAACAACATGCAGTTTCTGCTTCCCAGATCTTTTTTATGCTTCATCATTAAAAATCACTTTCTTTTTGTGTGTGTGGCAGTCTTGCTCTGTCGCCTAGGCCGGAGTGCAATGGCGCAATCTTGGCTCACTGTAACTTCTGCCTCCCAGGTGCAAGCAATTCTCCTGCTTCAGCCTTCAGTAGCTGGGATTACAGGTGCCCACCACCACGACAGCTAATTTTTGTATTTTTAGTAGAGAAGGGATATGATCATCCATGTTAGCCAGGCTGGTCTCGAACTCCTGACCTCAGGTGATCCACCTGTCTCAATCTCCTGAAGTGTCGGGATTACAGGCGTGAGCTACTACACCCAGCCAAAAATTACTTTCTTAGGACGTTTTGTTTACACAAAATCAATAGGAAGATTTCTTGGCCTGGCATAGTGGCTCACAACTTTAATCCCAGCACTTAGCCAGGCGAGGACAAGAGGATTGCTTGAGCCCAAGAGTTCATTACCAGCCCAAGCAATATAGCAAGACACCCATCTCTACAAAAAATTTAAAAATTGGCCAGACATTAAAAGTTTTAATTTTTTTTTCTCCTCCATGAATTAGGAATAATTTACTTTGAAATATAGAAATAAACTTAAATTACTGGTATTTGTATTTGAAAATAACTAATGAACTGGGGCATCAGTTATATAGACAGCAGTTTATGTGTCTTCTGAGCAGGGTCCCTGGTGAAGCAGCCAGCAGCAGGCACAAGTTGTAGTTAGTTGTATGCTGTCAACCCAGGACATCTTCACATCAATGCATTTCAGACTTTGTTACAAATTCCCAGCATCTTACACTTATAGAAGAAATCTGGCCCTAGGCATTTGTCCGATTTGGCCTAACCTACAATTCATTCAAAGTTCAGTTTAGTTTTTTTGTTTGTTTGTTTTTGTTTTGTTTTGTTTTTTTGGGTGGGGTGGAGGCAGAGTCTTGCTCTGTTGCCCAGGCTAGAGTACAATGGCATGATCTCAGCTCCCTGCAACCTCCACCTCCCAGGTTCAAGCAGCCCTCCTGCCTCAGCCTCCCAAGTAGCTGGGGTTACAGGTGCTCTCCACCATGCCTGGCTAATTAAAAAAAAAAAAATTTGTGTGTGTTTTTAGTAGAGATGGTGTTTCACCATGTTGGCCAGTCTGGTCTCGAACTCCTGACCTCAGGTGATCTGCCTGCCTCAACCTTCCAAAGTGCTGGGATTGCAGGTGTGAGCCACTGTGCTCAGCCCAGTTTTATTTTTTAAAAGGCTTTACTAATCACAGAGAAAAGTAAATTAGAGGGATATTTTTGGTGACCTTTTCTTCTCAAACTTCTCACATTTTTTCTTCTTAATCATTAGAAATTGGGAATAAATAAGACTGATCCAAGCACACTGACAGAAGAGGAAGTGAGTAAATTTGCCCGTCTCAGCATCGACCCGTCTACCATCACGTGGCAGAGAGGTGGGTGCTGGGGAGATGCCAGCAGGCTGATGGCCGAAGCTCTTAGATTAAATTCAGAAACTCACAGCTTGATCCTGTGCAGTGGTCTTCCCAGCCTGTGCTTCATATTCTCACCATTTACTTCAGTGATTTTATCTTACCACCCTCTTCTCTTAGCCTTGCCTCCAAACAAAATTTCTCTCTGGACTCAATCCCATCTACTCCTGTGTCTTCCAAATTTCCAAGGAAAATTACCTAATTTTCTCTTCAGTTTCTCTCATCTTTGGCCTCTTGTCTCTATATTAAGTAAAAACAAACAAACTGTAAAAAAAGTTTAAAAAAGACCACACCTCCCCGGCTTTGTCCTGTTCCTCCTCCACCCACCATCTCACCTTCTTGCGTTCACTTCCTTACCACTGGCTCTCGGTGTGTTTCCAGTGCTGGATTTTCCTCCATATCTGATATGTGCTTCCACCTGTTTACAATGCTTCCCTCCACCACTTCAAATGCAGGTGGATGGACTCCCCGTGAGCTCTCCACCACCTCGACTTCCCTGCTTCCCTCTCGGCTGTGATGTTCCCTTCCTTCTCCTACACTGGCCTCAGTCTTATAGCTCACTGTGGGATGGGACAGAGGGCAAGCACTAAATGGGAAGTCAGTATCCCTGAGTGTGTCTTTTCTCTGCCACTGATTCACCGTATGACCTTGAGCAAGTCACATGCATGCTGTTGGCATTGGAAATGGAGATGGTCACATACGCTGCACAGAAATACAGCAAGCACACTTCAAGCACCTTCTACGGCTGTAGAAATGTTCGATGGCATGGATTCCTGATCCTTCCTCGATTATTCATCTCATACCTCTCCCCTCAGTTTACCACTTTATTCTCACATTTGGAGCATATTTATGAGATGTGCATTTTATAGCAGCTCCAGACTGATAGATTTCCTCGCTTCCGTTTCCATCCCCTAGTTCAGAGGGTTCACGTTAACAGAGATACCCACTTGTGGTCAGAGGCCTCCAGTGGCTCCCACATCCTGGGTGATAGAGTGGCCATCGCAGAGCTTGGCCTTCAGGACATCCGCAGTGGCTTCCCTCCCTAAGCTCCCTGCCTACTTTCTACCCAGGAGGGCCTACCTCCGTCCCGCTGCCAGCCCTGGCTGGGCCATCTCCATCCCGTCTCCTGCCTAGGCCACTCTTGCCCTCCAAGATGAGCCCAGGTCTTGCCCCTTCTGGGAATTTCCTTCCTGGAAATCCACATACCCAGTCCATTAAGAATTTAGTGTTTTCTCACAAACCATGAGGTGGAGAGAGAAACACCAGAGACTAAGCCTTGGCTCCGCCATTTATGAGCTGCACAACTTTGGACAGACGACTGATTCAGTTTCCTCATCTTTAAAATGGAATCATAGTTCCAGCTTCCAAGCTGGGGTGCTTCACTGAAACACAAGCATCCTTTCCTGACCCAAAAGCTGTGCCCACACGATCAATGAAGTCACTTTGGTGATAGTTGTATTGAGTAGTGTTTTTTTTTCCTTTCTTTTTTTGAGACAGTCTCGCTCTGTCACCCAGGCTGGAGTACGGTGGCACGATCTCAGCTCATTGCAACTTCCACCTCCTGGGTTCAAGTGATTCTTCTGCCTCAGCCTCCTGAGTAGCTGGGACTACTGGCGTACGCCAACACGCCTGGCTAATTTTTGTATTTTTAGTAGAGATATGGTTTCACTATGTTGACCAGGCTGGTCTTGAACTCCTGACCGTGTGATCCACCCACTTCGGCCTCCCAAAATGCTGGGATTACAGGCGTGAGTCACAGTGCCCGGCCTGAGTAGGGTTTTTTGTTTGTTTGTTTTTGTATTTTTTGTGGAGATGGGATTTCATCATGTTGCCCAGGCTGGTCTCAAACTCCTGAGCTCAAGCGATCTGCCCGCCTTGGCCTCTCAAAGTGCTGGGATAATAGGCGTGAGCCACCACACCCAGCCTGCAAACTTTTAAGGATACATTTTTCATTTTGAAATAAGTAATAACATTATAGAGATTTTGGAAATGCCTCAAAAGAATTTCAAAAACCTTGCTATACTAATAAAACTACTATTCATAGATTTTTGTGTGCATCTAGTTTTTTGGTATGACTCTAGTTATAACTTAAGTGTGTAGATTTTATATGCTATGTGTTTCATTTATGCCGTAAGTATTTTATATTTTGTTGTCTTTGTTGTAATGGCCATTTAAAATACTCTAGAATATTCCTTTGTGGATGAACCACAGCTTATGTAAGCATGCCTCAGTTCTTGAAAGCACCAATAGCATTTGAAATAATGGACATGAATACTTTGAGCATTTTATTAAGGAGCCTACATATTTTCTCTGAATTTTTTTTAGAACTAGGAAGATTTATTATTAAAACATCATGATGTCCAAAATGTATTGTCATCTGTTTTTTTTCCAAGGCATTTGTGATTTTGTGTTATTCTTCAAAACTGTTTTGGAGGTTTACTGATGACAGAAAAATCACAAAGGTGGAAATTAGTGTGTTTTAACCAAACATGTGGAGGTGCTAAAAGAGAGAGTTTTATGCCAGTTGGCATTCTTCTGTTTCTGCTTTGGGGCTCCAGCCGGAGCAGCCATCAGAAACAGGGCAAGGCTCAGACATAGCTCTTGGAAGAGAAAGTCTACATCATCTTTTTACCTGGGGCTGGTATGCAATTGGTTTCTCTCTGTGGAGCTAGGAAGGATTAAAACATTCTGTGGTTGTGAATCACTTTTAATGGAAGTGACAATTTACAAAATTATTCCAAAAAAGAATTCAATTCTGTTATCGTTCAGGGCACTGAAGTAAAGAAAACTTTATTGCTGTGGACAAGGTACCTGGGTCAGAGGAATCTGGAATGACATTTGATAAGTTGTTTGGCTCTTATTGCCATGAATTAATATCAGAAATAGGACTCTTCATCAAAAGAATGGAGAACAGTTACTAGTAGGGTTTTTGGCTTAAACCTCGAGCTAACGGAACTTTTGTGATGAGACTGGATCTTTATTTGATTTGACAACTAGAGCAGGACACTCGGGGTGCAGGGGGATGGGAATGAACCCTTCTTGTCAGGCCATATGGATGCTGCGCCATTTAATGACCACCCCCTCCTTTCAGCCTGTGTACAAGTCTAATGATTGTTTCATCTTACACCTCATAAGTTTAAAGGCCTCATGTTCCTGGAACCAGAGTGGGACAAGGAACCCACAGACCTTTCCAGAAATGCTTAACATAAGCAGAAGAAAATGTGGACATAGGGCCATTTTGTTACAGAGCACAATTTTGCACAAGTGGGCAGGTTGGAGCCCCTCAATACATAGCCCAGGAGCTAGTAAGTGTCTGTTATTCCATTTTTAGTTCTATCCTTCAGAGACCAAGAATTCCGTTTTGGATCACTAACATAGGGTTACTTTCTAGTATCTTTCTTGTGGCCTGGAATTTAACCTCCACATTTCTTTTTTCTTTCTTTTTTTGAGACAGAGTCTTGCTTTGTCACCAGGCTGGAGTGCATGGTGTGACCTCGGCTCACTGCACCCTCTGCCTCTTGAGTACAAGTGATTCTCCTGCCTCAGCCTCAGCCTCCCAAGTAGTTGGGGTTACAGGCATGCGCCACCGCACTCAGCTAATTTTTTTATTTTTAGTAGAGATGGGGTTTCACCATCTTAGCCAGATGGTCTCAATCTCTCGACCTTGTGATCCACCTTCTGCGGCCTCCCACAGCGCTGGGATTACAGACGTGAACCACCATGCCTGGCCAAATTTTTTATTTTTAGTAGAGACGAGGTTTCACCATGTTGGCCAGGATGATCTTGATTTCTTGACCTCGTGATCCACCTGCCTCATCCTCCCAATTTGCTGGGATTACAGGAGTAAGCCACTGCACCCAGCTAACCTCCACATTTCTTAGGTATCACTGATGCTGTTACATGTCTCTTTCCCTACATAATCAAAATCCTGGTGGATTGCAAGACTCTCTGCTTCCTAGGCCACAAGTAAGCTTTGGAGGCCACTGATTCTAGTTGATCTTGCCAGATAATTTTTTTCTTGTTTTCTGTTTGCTAAATAAAAACAGCTGAATTTCTCTCGTTGATTTTAAAGAAATTTAATAAAAAGATCCCCTCAATCTGGCACCAAGATTGTGCATGCTATGTAGCAGGAAAGATGTTTTTACTTGATTGACTGTGCACCTTATATACATCTTGGGAAGAATAGGTGGCTGATGATGCTATTGAGAAGCAGGCCTGTTATTTTGTATTTGCTCTGTGTATAGCTGAAAACCTCATACAGGAGGTTTCTGTGAGGTGTGAGTGTGTGTGTAAGAGAGGGGGAGCTTGTTACAAAAACTAACAGCCGCCGTGTCAGGGAGCAGCCACAGGCCAAGAGGACAAGCTGGCCTGCTAGTGCTCTGCGTGTGAAAGAAAAGGTTAGCTTTCTTCTTTCTTCCTTGTGCGGATTCCTATAGTCCCAAATACCGAATTTCCGTCACTGTTTTCATCAGTGCCATATCGTGCACATTGAATAAAATGGATCTAAGTTGTCAATGTAGACAGCTTGTTATTTGAAGCTGCATAAATTAGCAAAGTCAGTGTTCTGGTGTTGTTTTGTTGCATTGGTATTCACTAAATCAAATCTAATTTTCACAAAATGTAAGTAAGTGCAATTCTTGTTTTTTGTTATGTTTTGTTTTGTTTTGAGACAGAGTCTTGGCCGGGTACAGCGGCTCATGCCTGTAATCTCAGCACCTTGGGAGGCTGAGGCAGGTGGATCACCTGAGGTCAGGAGTTCGAGACCAGCCTGGCCAACATGGCAAAACCCCATCTCTACTAAAAATACAAAAAATTAGCCAGGTGTGGTGGCTGGCACCTGTTATTCCAGCTACTCTGGAGGCTGAGGCGGGAGAATGGCTAGAACCCAAGAGGTAGAGGTTGTAGTGAGCTGAAATCACACCATTGCAGTCCAGCCTGGGTGACAGAGTGAGAATCTGTCTCAAAAAACAAAAAAGACACAAGCTCTCACCTCCATTTCCCAAATGAAAGTGCAGAGACACAATCATGTTCATTGTAGCCTCAACCTCCCAGACTCAAGCGATCCTTCTACCTCATTTTTTATTCTTTACTCCCACTGTTTCCCAGGGTGTTCTCAAATTCCCGGGCGATCCTCCCACCTTGGCCTCCCAAAGTGCTGGGATGACAGGTGTGTGCCACCATGCCCAATCAACAGCTGAAATTCAAATAAGCCAATGAGGAAAATGAAGAGGACTGGTGCCTCTTCTAATCACGTTGACTTTTCCTCCCAATACTGCTTTATTTGCTTTTGGTTTGTAGAATTGTGGTAAAATAGACATAACATAATATTTTCTATCCATTTGTCAGCACACAACTCATGGCATTAAATACATTCACAATGATTACACTACCATCACTATACCCAGAACCTTTTCATCATCCCCAACAAAAGCTCCTTATCCAGTAAATAATTACTCCCCTCTTCTGTTCCTGCCTATTCTAAGTACCTGATGTAAGTGGACTCATATAGTATTTGCCTTTCTGTATCTGGCTTATTTTACTCTGCACAGTGTTTTCAACATCCATTCATGTATCAACACGACCTTCTTTTATAGCCGTATGATATGCCATTGCCTGTCTGTGCCACCTTTTGTTTATCCATTCACCTGTTGGTCTCTCTCCTTTTGACTGTTTTGAATAGTGCTGTTCTGAACATGGGCATACAGATTTCTAAGTGTCTCCTTTCAGTTCTTTTGGGTAATACTGAAAAGGGAAGTTGCTGGGGTTTCTTTTTTTGTTTTTTCAGTCAGAGTCTCGCTGTGTCGCCTAGGCTGGAGTGTAGTGGCACGTTCTGGGCTCACTGCCCCAGGCTGGAGTGCAGTGGTACGTTCTTGGCTCACTGCAACCTCTGCCTCCCGGTTCAAGTGATTCTCCTGTTTCAACCTCCAGAGTAGCTGGGATTGCAGGCAGGTGCCACCACACCCAGCTGATTTTTTATTTTTAGTAGAGACAGGGTTTCACCATGTTAGTCAGGCCAGTCTCGAACTCATGACCTTGTGATCAACCCACCTTGGCCTCCCAAAAAAAGCCTCTAAAAAAAGGCTGGGATTACAGGCCTGAACCACAATGTCCAACCTGCTGGTTGTTTTATGTTCCACCTTTTGAGAAAACTGGATTGGCTTCTATGACTTGGGTTTCATCATAATACCCCTTATCTTCCTGTGGCACTTATCACTAGTGGTTGCTTTCTCTTTCTTTCTTTCTTTTATTTTTTTTGAGATAGAATCTCATTCTGTCTCCCAGGCTGGAGTGCAGTGGCGTGATCTCAGTTCACTGCAACCTCCACCTCCAAGTTCAAGCAACTCTCCTGCCTCAGCCTACTGTGTAGCTGGGATCACAGGAGCCCACCACCATGCCTGGCTAATTTTTGCATTTTTAGTAGAGACGGGTTTCACCATGTTGGCCGGGCTTGTCTTGACTCCTGACCTCAAGTGATCCCCCACCTCGGCCTCCCACAGTGCTGGGATTACAGGCGTGAGCCACCATGCCCTGCCGCTAGTGGATGTTGTTTTATTTGATTCTTTCTCTGTGTCTACGCACTAGGCGGTCAGCTTGGGGGAGCCTGCCCTTGTCTCTTTTACCCTCTGCAACTTCCCGAGCATCAGAACAATGTCAGACATACACCAGGTGGTGGGTCCATATTTGCTGACTGAAGAACTAATCCGTTCTCTTTCAGTATTGGATACCAACGACCGATTTCTACGAAAAATAACCATCGGGCAGGGAAGCACAGAGAAGGGCTATTCCCGGCAGGTAGGTGGTGCCTTCTTACTGGGATTGGCTGTGTTCTTATGTCCGTTTCCACTGGCCCGGGAGGTCACTCTTTGCCTTTCTCTTCTCATCCCCAACCTGTTGTGGCCAGTGGTTCTCCCACTGTTTCATGCTCTCAGCAGGGCTGGGAGAGGATCAGAAGACACGGAGGCTCCAGTGTCTTTTTACCAGCTTTTCCATGTATGTTAATTTCATTTTTTTCATGTATATTTCAAATTGTGTTTCTAGAAAGAGCTGCTCAGGGTGTTCCTTGAATATAAATTCTTACTTGTTTTATTGGGAACCCACCCAGGTAATACTACATCTGCATAACTGATAAAAGAAAATCTCAGACACATTACTCAAATTTTACGTATCAAAGAACAAACACCTAATTATTAGACTTTATAGCATGAGGAGTTTTTTTTTTTTTTTTTTTTAAAGGATAGTGGCTTATTACTCATACAGAGAATGCAGGAGAAAAATTATGATGTCTGCCTTCACTGTAATAGATTTTTCATGTGTGTCAATGGCACTTAGGGAATACAAATTAATTTCATGATTTTTCGTCCAGGCACAGTGGGCTTCTAAATTGTGTTGTATTGTTTTTTCTTTTTTTTTTTTTTGAATTGGTTATAAACTTTACATTTTAGAACAGTTTTAGATTTATGTCCTTTATGTTGTCTTTATTAGTGAAAGAAGAGTCACTTGTACTATAATAACCAATCCTTATACCAGATAGACTTGTGACCTTTTGAAATGTCTTGAATTAAAAAGTGAGTAAATACAGGCATTGCCTCAGGAAGAGAAACTAAGTTCGTGGACCTCCTCTCCTACCAGTCCTGGAACTTACACATACACACACAGAGATTTCCAGTATCCATGCTAGCAAACTGCAATCATTGCCATGAAGTTTTAGAAATTTCTGAAAAATAGGAAGATGAAATTAGATTGATGGAGAAAAGGACAGCCCAAACTATAGTGGGCTTAGATCCTTAACAGGCATTCTTGCTCTTCATGTTCCTCAGCCTCTCCTGCTGAAGTGGGAGATTTATAAGAAAAGAGGTTATTCCCTTTTTTATTTATTGCTGTATTCCCTATGCTCAGAACAGAACTTTGTTACATATAGTAGTAGGTGTTAAGTAAATGTCTGTCCGACAAATGAGTAGAATAATTAAGACAGTTTATGGATATAGAAGTAAAATGCCAACATGGAAGGATATTCACGAGTAGTCATAAAACTGTAGACTGAAACAATCAAGTATCATTTACCTAGGAGTTTATCAAGTAAAAACAGTAGATACTAAATGCTAGTGAGGATGCAAGGAAATGGGGACATGGGAGTAGAAATCCTTTTTTGATGAGTTTGTTATTACTAAAATTTGAAATGACCCAACCATTACAACTTTCGTACTAAAAGTATTTTAATAAAAAGAAGAAGAAGAAGATGTGTTAGATGCAGAAACAATTCTATGTATTAGGATATCTGTTGTGGCATTATTTACTGTGGTGAGAATTTGAAACAATCCAAATGTCCAACAGTAGGGATGGTTGCCTATATTTGGTTTGTCATTTTGTATCACGGGAGAGTTGAAATTAATCAATGTGTGTATAGGTGTCGTGAGGAGAGTAGAGAGCTCTCATACCCATTGGAAAGGTTTTAAAAACCATTTAAGAAATTTGAAGTAAAATACTGACATTGTAAACGTGTTTATGTTAAGAAAAACCCAGCGTGCTTACTTACATTCTAGGCACTTATAGCCTATTTATGTACATAAGTGCATAGCATGAAAAGTAGAAAGATGTGCAGAGCATTAGTTGCCTGTGGAAAGAGGATTGGGAATGAAAGCGAGTATTGAAAAGGCCCTTTCTCTGCATATTTTTGTGCTGGTTAGGCACTGGAAAGATGGAAGATTCACAGTGGCCTTCATTTAAGTGCCTACCCTGTGCATTGTATTAACATTTCCATTATATACATTAGCACATTTCATTTGTAAAGCTGATTTACAAATGAGGAAATTGGGATGCTATGTTAAAAATCTTGCCCAAGGCTATATCTTGTATTGCTTTGTGCATAGATATTTTTAAGTAAAAAGGGATTATGGTGTATTTAAGAGTTTTAACTGCTTCTTATTTATCTTAAGACTGTAGTGAAGACAGCTTTTTAGGTCAATAAAGGTAGATCTGTAGCATCAGTTTTAATGGCTATGTCATGTCTCGCAGAGGTACTGTAATGGATTCAACCAGTTCCCTGTTGATGAGCGTGTAGATTGCAGATTGGGGCTATCACAAGTAAGCTGTAGTAAGTATACACACATTTTTGTGTGTGTACTTGTTGGCAATACCCTTAGGATATTATTCCAGAGGTATGATTACAGAGTCAGAGGATACAGTTTTCGAATGTTGACATATATTTTGACAGTACCTTCCAGGAAATTCATATCAATTCACATCTTAGCCAACAGCCCACGTTAGCCTTTGTTTAAATTTGTGCTAAATCCCTCATTTGTCCTATTGTGATTGTTATGCATTGCATGCCTATATCAGAATATTTCATGTGATCCATAAATATATACACCCACTATATACCTACGAAATGAAAAAGTAAATGCTAAATCAATAAACCTGTGATAAGCTGATAAAAATAAAAGTTTTATTTGCATCTTTATATGATTTTGAAAAATTTTATTTGCAAAACAAAATGAGCAGCCTTCCACTATGCACATCATTTAGTCATTAAAGTGAATGAATGATATTTCACTTGACCCAATTGGTTTCATGTTTTGATGCTCCAGATGTGGAACTTTGTAATTGTAACAATTACAAATGAAGACCTTGAATATGGATTATATATTCTTATTTACACAGCTAATATTTCAAGAATATGTCTAATCTCATGTTTTGTATTGAGAAAAATCTCAATATTTTTTAGTCATTTTCTCATATGCACTGCTTATACTGGAATGGTAGTATAGAGAACCCTAAATTTCATGCAATGAAAAACCACTTATGTTTGAAATGAGTTATATTGAGAATGCCATAATTGAATGTAGTTGTATATGACTTCCAGGTAATATTTTTCACTAAGTCAGTGCCTAATGCAATCTCAACCAGGAAGTAGCCAGAAAGCTCCTCATTTCCTTCATTTCCTTACTTGTCAGTGATGGAAATGGAGAATAAAATGTCTCATAAGGTGACCCCACCAGGGCACAGCCATTCTTTCTCTGCGTAAGCTTGACCTTGTCTGGCTCACACTCCCTTTGGAAAGAAGAGAATTAAGCTGGGATGTAATGAAGTGGTTCTGTCCAGAGAAATGTTCCTAGTGGCTGAATTATGAGGAGGAGGAAGTACACACTCCTGTGTCCCTTTGATTTCATGTTGGACTTTGTACAAATATGGAGCCAGAGCCAAGAGATGGGAACAGGAAGTCTTAGGAACTTTTTGCAAAAAGTCTCTGCTCTCTAAGCTTTCACTACTGAAAGCTTCAAGATCTGATGTGGCCATACCCTCCCAGGCAGCTGAAAATTCAGTCTGTGTCACCAGTTGACTGGAGTGCCCTCCCTGCTGTGTTGAGATCCAGATCTGGGATCATAGTCTCACATGCAGGAAGCCAGCATCTTTCATTGTCCCTCATCTCTGTGCCAGACAGACAAATGCAGACACCTTGACAGACCGATTACTGACAGGGAAGGAGGTCCACAGGCTGGTCATTAATTGATTCAATGTGTATTGCATGCCTGCTGGGTTTCATGCTCCGTGCTCTGAATTCAGAAGTGAGCCTGCCTAATACAGTCCCTGCCTTCATGGCACTTATGGTCCAGTGGTAGAGACACACCCTAGACAGATAATGACATTAGTAATCAATTAAGCCTGAGACATGCTACAACAGCAAACCATGTGGTGGCACTGTGGGCGGGTGTGATGGGGGCCTAACCCAGCCCACCCTTTGCTGACATAGAGAATGGCAAAGAGTATGTTCCCCCGGGACACCACCCAGGGAGCACCAGGCACAAACCTACATGGTCTAGACATGCAGAAAAGTGATGGGATTGCATTCATGGCCTTTTGAGGATAGATTCCCTGGGCCTGCAGTTGCTTCATGGCTGAAATCCAGCTCCTTGTGGGAACGGGCATCCCAGTGGTGCTGCCACTGACCACTACCTGTGCTTGGGCTGGTTCAGGCGCAGTTTGACATCACGGTGGCCAGCGAGATCATGGCGGTGCTGGCCCTGACGGACAGCCTCGCAGACATGAAGGCCCGGCTGGGAAGGATGGTGGTGGCCAGTGACAAAAGCGGACAGCCTGTGACAGCAGATGATTTGGTGAGTGTTTCCAACCCAGAAGCTCCAGGGAGTGGGTTGTCCTTGTTCTTTGTTACCGAAAGAAAGGTTTTCTTCCTTTTATCAGTGGGTATAATGAGGATCCAGAAGTTTCCACACACACATTTCTTCCCTCACAAGCACATCTGACCGCTTCCTAGTGTTCTCATAGTCATATGTGATGTGCTTACACCTGGCTGCACCAAAACATGTGAAATTGATTTCTGGAGCTTTCCACCATCCTTGCTAATCCTGATCTCTGCTTCTGTCTGGGCTGGGAAGGGGTCATCCCCTTACAGTCACTTGGTAGCTTTTAAAAAATATGCCACTGGCCAGGCTTACTGGCTCCCGCCTGTAATCCCAGCACTTTGGGAGGCCGAGGTGGGTGGATCATGAGTCAGGAGTTCAAGACCAGCCTGGCCAAGGTGGTGAAACCCCGTCTCTACTAAAAAATATAATAAATAGCCAAGCGTGGTGGCGGGTGCCTGTAGTCCCAGCTACTCAGGAGCCTGAGGCAGGAGAATTGCCTGAACCTGGGAGGCGGAGGTTGCAGCAAGCTAAGATCTTGCCACCGCACTCCAGCCTGGGTGACGGATGAGACTCCATTTAAAAAAAAAAAAAAACAGTGCCATTTATGCCTGCCTGAAATTGAGATCAAATCACATTTCCAATGAACAGAAGGAAGGGGCTCTGCTTTCATGAATAGGAAGATAAAGTTGGCACATTTCTGGCAACAGCCTGGCATATTATTTAAGTTGGAGCCTTACATTTGGGTTTCATATTATAAAAGCAAATCTCTGCATTAATCAGTCTTGCTTTTCTAGTTCCCCTTGGAGTAGTGCAATGCTTTCATGGTTACCTTTTTGGTTACCTGACTGTTTTTCAGCTGTTTTTGAAGAACCAAATCTGAGTCATCTCATAGGTCTTGTTAAGTAACTTCAATAGATCAATTTATGTCAGCAGTCTATGGAATATTTAGTATAAAACTTAAAGAGAAAACCCTCAGGTTACTATACAAGTGCTGCTTTATTAAAATTACCCAAATCTCACTATTTCTATCTAAACTAACATACCACCGTTTCTGTCTAAGTACATTGCTCTGTATTTTATTAATTTGTATAGCAATAAATATGTATCAGGAACAGTTTTGAAACTTAATCCTCAAATACTACTTTCTTAAATTTATTTGTTTGCTTATTTATTTTTATTTATTTTTTTGAGTGAGAGTTTCACTCTTGTTGCCCAGGCTGGAGTACAATGGCACGATCTTGGCTTGCTGCAACCTCCGCCTCCCAGGTTCTGGTGATTCTCTTGCCTCAGCCTCCCAAATAGCTGGGATTATAGGTGCCCACCACCATGCCTGGCTAATTTTTATATTTTTAGTAGAGACACGGTTTCACCATGTTGGCCAGGCTGGTCTTGAACTCCTCAGGTGATCTGCCCACCTCAGCCTCCCAAAGTGCTGGGATTACAGGTGTGAGCCACCATGCCCAGCCCTTAAATTTATTTTTATGTGAGTATATGATAAAAATCTTGAATCTGGAAGAAACCCAAAGGTTAGTCTTTTTCATTATCTTTTGTGTTTTTTCTTTTAGTTATCTTTCGTGTTTCTTGTTTGCACAAAGTACCTTATTTATTCAAATTGTGCTTCACCCGGTGGGAGCTATCGAGAGTTGACCACCCATAGAAAATTGAGGGAGGATTTTAGGAACTGCTGAAAGTTTCTGCCACATGCATGATTCTGACATACCCTGGAAGAATGCATCCGAGCCCTCCCCACATGGACACAGAGCATGGAATGCTAGCAGGCACAGAGGGTGGCAGAGCTTGCCTGGCACATGACAGCAGAAGCACTGAGATGTGTCCCAGAAAAATGAGCAGGTGGAAACCTACCTGAGACATCCAACAGAAACGTCCCATTTAACTTCTCTCCTCCTTTAGTTTTTTGAATCAGTTTCTTTGGTTGGAAAGTATAAGCAAGGACAGTGTGCAGAGAAGTAGGCAAACTCCTCCTCTTCTTCCACCTGCTCTGCATTAGCACCACAGGACGACTCTCATGGAGCCCTTCCCGTCCTGCAGCTTTCTTCTTCCTTCTTCCTTCTTTTTTCTTTCTTTCTTTCTTTTTTTTTTTTTTTTTTTTTTTTTGTGTGTGTGTGTGTGTGTGAGATGGAGTCTCACTCTTTTGCCCAGGCTGGAGTGCAGTGGCACAATCTTGGTTCACTGCAACATCTGACTCCCGGGTTCAAGCAATTCTCCTGCCTCAGCCTCCCCAGTAGCTGGGATTACAGGCACATGCCACCACGCCTGGCTAATTTTTGTTTTTTTTTTATCAGAGATGGGGTTTCACCATGTTGGCCAAGCTGGTCTCGATATCCTGACCTCAGGTGATCCACCCACCTGTGCATGAAAGATTTGTTTTATGGAGAACCTCATAATCATCATTAAGGGAGGTTTTGGAAGAAGGGCAAATGTCCTTCAAAATGCTATTTCCCTCACCATTCACATCGTAGAATGACTGACATCATTCTCAGCTCTGGTGGGGAGAGGTGGACAGAGGCAGCAGCACTGTCCCCTGAGGCCTGGGGTTGTCTGTGGGGACACCCACCCAAGAAGCAGGCTGGAGCGAAGTGCCATCCATTGCCTGGATAATCTTTTGTTAGGAATCTACTGTTTTTCTCTCTTCCACAGGGGGTGACAGGTGCTTTGACAGTTTTGATGAAAGATGCAATAAAACCAAATCTGATGCAGACCCTGGAAGTAAGTGGTTTTCTTATTATATTAATTGTTTGTATTAACTGGATTGCCACACAATGTGAGCATTTTTAGCCAATATGAGGCAGGCATAGAGCATGCAATGTGCCTTTGCATGGCAGCAATGTGCTTTGCAATATCAGGCAGAAAGAGTGAGGATCTGGTTATGAACCTGTATTGGTTTGTTTAGACATTGCTATTAGGAACTACCTGAGATTGGGTAACTGACGAAGAAGGATCAGGATAACTTCTTTGTCAACCAAAAAGAAATTTAAAGTGTATTCATAGCTTCTTTAACATGAGTCGTGTGTTGGCTTAATTGACCTGAATAGAAACTTACAATGTCAAGTCAGTCTAATATTTCAGTAGGTTGTATGTTTTCTGTTTTCCCTTAATCTCATAATCATTGAGTTGTGGATTTTTTAGTTTGCTTTTTTGTTGTTGTTTTTTTGTTTCCAAGCAAAATACAGTAAATGCCAAGAAATGCTTTCCAGAAAAGCATGCTGCACTCCATTTGTACAAGGATATTATTTTTGTAAATGACATGCCCTGCTCTTGTCTTCATTGAACATAAATGTTTTGTCACGTTATCTCCATTTTAATCTAGTTTTCTAGTCACTAGTCAGACTTTTTTGATTTAGCAATTGTCTAATTCCCTACTCCTTGCTAGTGAAACCTCAGGGTTTGGGCCCAAACAGAAGCAGTTTCTGGGCACATTGAGTAGAGACAAGTGGAAGGATACAGCTAGAGGAATGGGGGACAGTGGTGTCCTGGTGAGGGTTCTAACAGTCAACACTCTGGGAAAGAAGAATTCCTGGTTATAGCATTTGCCAGTTTCCATGGTATAACTGATCCCACCATGGCCAATCCCCAGCTCCCTTTCATGTCAGTCAGCATGGGAATTGGGAGAAAATTTGTGCTGTCAAGTGGTACAAATGAGCTATTTGTCCTCAAGCTGCAGTGGGACAAAAGGAGCTGCTGGAGGTGACCAGAGGGCAAATAATGTTGGGGGAACACAGCAGCAAGGCAGGTGGAATGTCAGTCTGTTCATTCTATTCATTTAGCTGATAGAAAGCTGAGTTTGGCCAGGTGCGGTAGCCTATGCTTGTAATCCCAGAACTTTGGGAGGCTGAAGAGGGTGGATCACTTGAGGTCAGGAGTTTGAGACCAGCCTGGCCAACATGGTAAAACCCATCTCTACTAAAAATACAAAAATTTGCTGGGCGTGGTGGCATGCACCGGAAGTCCCAGCTACTTGGGAGACAGGCAGGAGAATCACTTGAACCTGGGCGGCAGAGGTGGTAGTGAGCTGAGATTGTGCCTCTGTACTCCAGCCTGGGTGACAGAGTGAGACTCTAACCATAACCTGGGGCAAATTATTTCATATTTCATCCTCAATTTTTTCCCTTGTAAAATGGTCAAAGTAGCAACAGCTAACTCAACAGAGTTATAGTGAAGATTAAATATTTATTTAAAGCATCACATGGACCAGTGCAATATATTAGGGGCTAAGAATACAGCAGAGCACTATTCAACATACCAGCCCTCTTGAACCTCCACTTCAGTGAAGGAGACAGGCAAAAGGCAAAACAGTAAACACATAGCATGTTATTTGGCGGTAAGGTCTGGAGAAGAAAACTCAGAGACCAGGAGGGGCAGAGTAACGCGGGGTGTGTGTCTGTGCCTGCCCGCCTGTTAAAGCAGTACCAGCACAGAGCTGAGTGAACCAAGGAGGTGAGCCATGCATGTGTCTTGAAGAGCATGTGGACAGAGGGTTACCTTGAGTGCAGAAGCATTGGGCAGCAATGTGCTTTGCAATCTCAGGCAGAAAGAGCGAGGATCTGGTTAGTAACCTGTGTTAGTTCATTCTTGCATTGCTATAAGGAACTACGTGAGACTGGGTAATTGAAGAAAATTGGTTTAACTGGCTCACAGTTCCACAGACTTTACAGGAAGCATGGCTGGGGAGGCCTCAGGACACTTACAATTGTGGTGGAAGTCGAAGGGGAAGCAGACAGGTCTTTATATGGCAGAGCAGGAGAGAGAGAGCAAAGGAGAAAGTGCTACCCACTTTTCAACAACTAGATCTCGTGAGAACTCACGAACATGAGAACAGCAGGGGGAAATCCACTCCCAGGATCCAGTCACCTCCCACCAGGCCTCTCCTCCAGCATTGAAGATTATAATTCCACATGAGATTTGTGTGCGGACACAGAGCCAAACCATATCAGAACCAATATGACAGAAATGGGGGAACCGGCCAGGCACAGTGGCTCACGCCTGTAATCCCAGCACTTTGGGAAGCTGGGGCAGGCAAATCCCTTGAGGTCAGGAGCTTGAGACCAGCCTGGCCAACATGGTGAATCCCATCTCTACTAAAAATACAAAAAAAAACTAGCCAGGCATGGTGGTGCATATGTATAATCCCAGCTACTTGGGAGGCTGAGGCAGGAGAATTGCTTGAACCCTAGAGGCAAAGGTTGCAGTGACCAAGATTGCACCACTGCACTCCAGCCTAGGCAACAGAGTGAGACTCTAGCTTAAAAAAAAAAAAAAAAAAAAAAGAGAGCAGAAAGAAATGAGGGGACTATTTCTGAAGGTGCCCAGTGAGGTTGCTGCCTGAAGGTGTCGTGTCCTCTGAGCTGAGGAAGGGAGGACTGAGCACCTTTAAACAGGTGCCTGCAGCCCTGGGGGAGGGGGAGGGGTGCAGGATGCACAGGTGCCAAGGCCACACCCTTCTGCTGCAGCTTGCCCTTCCCATCTTTCCTCTCTCTGATCATTCTGCCAGCATGCACATGTCCTCAGAGGTAGGCCATCTTCAAAAGTAAACAAAAACATTTCAAAAGCTTCCCACCCCCCTGCATCCTCATCTAGCTCCTGCCCGGCTCTTGTCTGTCATTGGGGTCTCCATGTTGACTGACCTTGGGTTCCACCTATCCTGACTGCCCTCATCCGGATCACTTGTCCCCCGAGACACCAAGTCTTTGTTGCCCTGCCCTCCTCAGAGAAGCTCAGCAGAGTTTGACAGCTACCCGTCTTCCTTCTGTAGCACCTGGTTCCTCTGGCCTCAGGGGTCTTTCCCACCCCAGGCCTGCTCGCTGCTTCTCAGCTTTGCTGGATTCTCTGATGACCCCTCACTTTTCTCACCCCGTTCTCCTCCAGGATTAGCCAGGTGATGACTCCCAAACTCTTGTTTGGAATCTCATGAACCTGGAATTTCAGACTTGCGGGTATGATTACCAGGAGCCACATGGGTGGGTAAAAGCCATTTCAAACTGATACATAAACTAGGACCCACCTCCCACTTCCTTCCAACCTCACTTCTTCCCTGAAACCTACCCAGTCATTCAGAGCAGAACCCCAGGATGATCCTGGAGGCGTGTTTTCCCTTCCCCCCTCCTCTCTCCATCCCTGCAGAGTCCTCTGTGATTACGTGACTGCTCTGTCCACAGTGCTGGATGCCTCCTTCCTAATTCAGCTGCCAGCGTGCCCCACCTGCAGCAGTGCAGCAGCCTCCCACCTAGTCTCTCTGCTGCTACTCTTTTCTTCCAAAATGCTCCCCCTCCTCAGCAGCCATAGAGATTGAAACCTAATTAAGTCCTGTTGCTTTCCGGCTGAGAGTCCTTCCATGATTTACCCATGTTTCCACCCTACTCTGAAAAGCTCCTGGGACCTGGCCCTGGCTTCTTCCCTCTCCCTGTCCCTTATCCTCATCTCTGATCCTCTGCCCAGCCCCTTTGCATGGCTGACACCACTACCTGGGTCACTTCCTGATATCTGCATGTCCAGCTCCTTCACCTTCCTCAGGTCTCATGTCTCATAAGCATCAGCTGCTCAGGGAAGCCACAGGAAGATGCAGTCCCCACCCCTCTGTGCTGCATTCCAGTGCATGGCAGAATGCTGAGAGCTTCCTATTTCCTTGTTTTCTGGATTTCTCCTCCCACCAGGATGAGAGCAGGACCTTTTCCATCCTTCACCGCCGCATCTCCAGCTTCTAGAAAGTGCCTGACACCTATCAGAGGCTCAGTAAAGACTTGTTGAATACTTAAATGAATGCTTATTATATTTACTACATTCTCCTAAAAATACATATATTTTTTTTCTATAGCCATGTGTCACTAAAAAAATACCTGTTTATTAATAAGTTAGGCCAGGTGTGGTGGCTCACTCCTGTAATCCCAGCACTTTGGGAGGCCGAGATGGGCAGATCACGAGGTCAGGAGTTCAAGACTAGCCTGACCAACATGGTGAAACCCTGTCTCTACTAAAAATACAAAAATTAGCTGGCCATGATGGCGCATGCCTGTAATCCCACCTACTCAGGAGGCTGAGGCAGGAGAATCGCTTGAACTAAGGAGGCAGACGTTGCAGTGAGCCGAGATCATGCCACTGCATTCCAAGCAAGACTCCATCTCAAATAAATAAATAAATAAATAAGAGAAAAAATATGAAGATATGTGATATTCCTTCATAACACTTCTCCCTCACAGATGAATACTTACTATTTGGGATCATAATTTTCTTGTTTTGAATAATTCTCTATTAGAAATCACTCACACTTCTGAGATATTTCCCACTCCGAAAACCTGAGAAATAGAAAGTGTAGCTTCCATTTAACAAATGAGTTAGTGGACTGGGTTGTCCAAGCAGTTCTTATTGCCTTCACTTTTATTTTCTTCTTAAGGGTTCTGAATCTCTGATGTATCAGCACAGAAATAACAGGTTTAGCTTACATTACAAAAAGTACTCAGGCGGGGCACAGTGGCTCACTCATGTAATCCCAGCATTTTGGGAGGCCAAGCCGGATGAATCACCTGAGTTTAGGAGTTTGGGACTGGCCTGGTCAACATGGTGAAATCCTGTCTCTACTAAAAATACAAAAATTTGCTGTGCGTAGTGATGTGCACATGTAGTCCCAGCTCGTGAGAAGGCTGAGGCAGGAGGATCACTTAAACCCATGAAGTGTAGAAGTGAGCTGAGATCACGCCACTGCACTCCAGCCCGGGTGACAGAGTGAGACCCTGTCTCAAAAAAAAAAAAAAAAGTGCTCAAACTGTTGATATTCTGGAGCCCTAATCTTGGCTTAGCTATTAGTTTCCTTTGTGGCCTTAAAGAATTGCCTTAGCCCTCTCTGGGCCTTAACTTTCTGCGTGAGAAGTTGGCCTCTTCTTGCTCTCAGCATTATCTGATTCTGTGATTTCTAGCTAAAGCTACATTTATATAAATATATAAAGTGTTTTTGCAAAGTAAAGAGTAGAATAGTGGTTATCAGAGGTGGAGGCGGGTTGGAGAAGTTGACTAAATAATGCAAAATTCCAGTTAGCCTGGGTGACAGAGCAAGACTCTAATCTCAAAAAAAAAAAAAAAAGGTGTTGTATATTTTTTAAATGTTAAAATTTAGATTTTAAATGTTCTCTCTAGAAAGAATGATAAATCTGTGAGGTGATGGATATGTTGGCTAGCTTGATATAATCATTCCACAGTGGATACATACGTTAGATCTGTACCTTGTTCTCCATAAATATGTACAATTATGATTCATCAATTAAAAATAAAAAATGCTTTTGCTAATAGGTTTAGTATCCTGAAAAATACGAGAGTGGCTACAAAGGATAAAAGTCCTTTGCTTTTCTAAAGTAAAATGTTGCTGAGGACCTTGTAGCTGTTTGGAGTGGTTGTCCCAGGAACAGCAATGTGCTTGTGCGGATTCAGCCCCCACCGCCTGTGCCCCCGGAGACCCATGCTGGGTGCCTCTCAAACAGATGGCAGCCTGCAGCTGAGCAAAGCCACCTGCCCATCCAGGGTGGAGCCTGTAACCTTGTCCTTGTTAAGCTTTGACCAGCTCCACTAGCTTACTATGGGCAAGGACATCAGAAGACCAGCAAGGTTAGGAGGTGTTAGAGACATAAGCTTTTTAAAATATGTTTTCTTCAGAACACTTAAAAGGTTTATCTAGATAGAAGTGAGAAAAGACAGAGATATAAACACCAAACATACATATTTATGTATCTACAAATATGTGTCCCTGGGTTTTATTTATTTATTTTTGAGTTGGAGTGTTGGTCTGTCACCCAGTCTGGAGTACAGTGGCGTGGTCCCAGCTCACTGCAACCTCCACCTCCCAGGTTCAAGCGAATCTTGTACTTCAGCCTCCCAAGTAGCTGAGCTGGGATTTCAGGAGCACACCACCACTCCCTGCTAATTTTTGTGTTTTTAGTACGGGTTTCACTGTGTTGGCCAGGCTGGTCTCGAACTTCTGACCTCAGGCGATCCACCTACCTCAGCCTCCCAAAGTGCTGGGATTACAGGCGTGAACCCTCACACCCAGCCTCTGTTCCCTGGGTTTTGTAGTCCTGGGTTCATTTCCATATACATCTGTGTGACCCGATCAGGGCCCTATATTCTCCCTCCTGAGAACTTTTGGGAGAAAGGTAAATAGAGCGGTATAATAGCTTGTGCTAAATCTCTTAAAAAAGAGAAAACAAAGAAAGGTAAACAGAGAACTCACATGGTGGTTTTGATTATTCTCTCCCTTTTTCATTCTCACGAGTTTTCTTTCACGTCTCTTCTTCCTGTTTTGTTCACCTTCTCATCTTTGAAATGTGGTTGGCTAACAGCCCGTCATGCTTCATGGGAATTTTCTGTGGCTCACAGCCCCCCACTCTGACCCTTACTCCCTGCCTTCCTTCATGTCAGTGAAAGGGCAGCCTGTGTTTTCATAGGTGGAGCCAAGGCTTCATATGCACAGACCCCAGTGGCCCTGGCTAGGATATGAATAACACCAGACCATTTTAATGCCTGCAGATGAATTCTTTTCAGACAGGGGTAAGGTCTATCCGAAAAGGAAAAAGTGCAGAAATGGCATTAAAAATGAATATAGACAGATTTTGTTCAAATAACTAAACTCTAAAATTTTTGACGATTCTCTTAGTTTATTTTGTCCTTTTTATTAATGTGAATTATAGTAGCATTTTACTATGAGTGAAATTTTTCTTTGCTTTTGTTATCTTTTTTCTTTTTATTTGTTTTTGCTTCTGTTACCTTAATAGTTAACAGATTCCTTCTTTTTGTTTGTTTGAGATGGAGTCTCCTGTCGTACAGGCTGGAGTGCAGTGGTGTGATCTCACTGCACACCTCCGTCTCTCAGGTTCAAGCGATTCTCCTTCCCCAGCCTCCCGAGTAGCTGGGATTATAGGTGTGTTCCACCACACCGGGCTTATTTTTGTATTTTTAGTAGAGATGGGGTTTTGTCATGTTGGCCAGGCTGGCTTTGTTCTCAAACTTCTGAACTCAGATGATCCACCTGCCTCATCCTCCCAAAGTGCTAGGATTATAGGTGTGAGCCACTGCACCTGGGCATTTAACAGGTTTCTAACATGTAAGACAATTAAACAAGAAAGACTTAAATGGAACTTTTAAAAATTGAAAGGACACTTTTATTATTAAAATATAAACAGCCTATAAATGTAATTATTCTGTGACTAGCTTGCCACAACTCCTGCCTAATCTTAGCTCACGGCAACCTCCACCTCCCAGGTTCAAGCATTTCTCCTGCCTCAGCCTCCTGAGTAGCCGGTATTATAGGCGTGTGCTACCACACCTGGCTGACTTTTGTATTTTTAGTAGACACGGGGTTTCACCATGTTGGCCATGCTGGTCTTGAACTCCCGACCTCAGGTGATCTGCCCATCTTGACCTCCCAAAGTGCTGGGATTACAGGTGTGAGCCACCTTGCCTGGCCAATTATATTGATTTTTATGGTTATCCTTTTCTTGAATGGAATCTTTTCTTGATTAAAAAAATAAATAAATATAGCTCTTATACCATCAGGGTTTAATTCCATTGTTTTTAAAAATATAGTGCACAATAACATAAAATAAGGTAAATAATGTATTTCATGGCCACTGAGACAACTAACAAAATGGCCTAACAGTATTTTGGAAGGAAATGATTGTATTCTCACAGTTTTGTCTCTCAGGTTCAGAATTAAATGTAGAATAGCATTTTTCTAGAATCCATAGGGAATTTGGTCCTTTGATTGAGTCAGGGTGTTTTGACTGTCTTTGAATGATTTATGCCTTAAATATGCAGTGTTAATAAAAGCTTTCCCACGTTATTTGCCCCAAATTGATCTTGGTTTCTGTGCTTCCATTTGTCTTTTGGGATTTTGATTTACTCTTCCATTTCTCTAGGGGACACCTGTATTTGTGCATGCAGGCCCGTTTGCTAACATTGCTCATGGCAACTCTTCAGTGTTGGCTGATAAAATTGCCCTGAAACTGGTTGGTGAAGAAGGCTTCGTAGGTAAGTTATTTCTTTTAAGTTTAGTTGTTGTTGGATATTGAAGAAATCTTAAGGATGCTGACTAGATTGGAGTGATATCTATACGGACATGAAATCTATTCTTTCAGGCCCCCTCTTTCATAGATGGTCTCAGTAATGGAAAAGCACTAAGGTCTGGTCTGTACTCATGAAATTCTGCTTGTGCTTGAATCGTAGATTCTGGTATCAAGCGCATATGGGTTTGAGTATAAGCTCTGACTCTTGCAAACTGAGTGACGTTGAACACATTTAAATTACTACTGAGCTTTGGTTTTCTGGTGTGTAAAATTGTGATAAAAATATTGTGTTAAACCCTTTAGGCTTTTTATGAAAACTAAATGAGATATTTTAGTCATTCAGCAAATGTTGTTTGAGAACCTACCACTTAGAAGGCATGCTCCTCAGAGCTAGGGATCCAGTGGTGAGCAAAACAGACAGGCACAGTGGCACGTACCTGTAATCCCAGCTTCTCAGGAAGCTGAGGCAGGAGGATTGCTGGAGCCCAGGAGTTCACGTCCAGCCTGGGCAGCATAGCAAGATCCTGCCTTTGTGAATAAATAAAAATTAGAACACCAGCCTTAGTCCCTGCACTTGTGGAGCATACTGTCTAATGGTAATTTAATAAGAGAAAGTGCTCATTGACTGTCAGCCATTACTACCCTTACTATGTAGTACTGATAACTTGAAGTCCTGGGTTTATTTCCATATACAGTTTCTCCTTGTTTTTTGCGAGCTAATGTAGGAGAGATACCCAACCAGTAGACTTAGAAACGTTCACTGGTAGAACTGTACAACTTTTGCTGCTGTCAAGCTCTTTGTAGAACCTGTTCTTCTTTGGCTTTTCTTGCATATTCCAGCTAGAAAGAAGGGGCAGCTCTCTTAGGTACTTAGTCAGTGCCAGCCCCAGTTCCACCCATGATATTAAGGCAGCAAGGAAACAAAGACAAAACCAAAACAGGCATTTTTGGAAGAGTCCCTTCATCTGACTTATGAGGAATTGCATTGGCAGATTTCTCATGCTAACAGATAATTCCCCTTAACCATATGAACGCTTATAATCAGGATAGCAATCTCTTCTTTCGCTCTTATCATCAGCCTCTGATCAAACCCAAAAGAGTTGTTTTATTAGAAAAGAGTGTGCTGGACAAAAGAACTTAGCACTGCATTTTAGGCTCAGATATCACAAAGTTCATTCAGGGTTATTGAGACTCTTAAGAATTCCTTGTGGACAGGCAGTCATGATCAGATGAGGCTTGATGGAGTTCCATTCCTCCATGATCTGTATTCTGCAGCTCTCATGTACTTTGCTGCTTCGATAGCAAATCCACTGCAAGAGTGGCTAACCATGCTGTCTAAGTGAATGTGCTCAATTGATCACTGCCTAATTGTAGAACTAATGGACCAGGAGGCTGGGTGAGGCCGGGCATCAGAAAGTTGGGTGCTTAAGTGAAGTGGTGGTTCTGATGCATCAGCTCTGCAAATAAAGTCACTTCTAGAAGGAAGCACTCTATTTTATGCTGACAGAGATCTCTGCGTGTACCAGTTCTTACTTTGTCAAACACATATTTATAAAGTACATGTTATCATGGCAGAATATTTTTCAAGATATAAACTGATGATGGATGCAAAAGAAACAGGCTGTCTGTGTGATCTTGAAGAAGCCATTAGCCTCTCTGGGTGTGTCCCTTGTAGGTTATCTCATCTGAAAAGTGAGAAGTCGGACCAGATGAGGAGTTGGATATGGATAGCCATGGACTCAGAGGTAGAAGCTGTGGAATTGGAGCCCTGACTGATAGTGTGTTTTACTTTCTCTAGGGCTCAATTTTTTATTTAATAAAGAGAGAATATCTGTGTGACTTCCAGTATTTTAATGAGTAGTATCAACTGAGAAAGTGCTTCATAAAACATGAACTATACACAGGTCAGCACTTGTGTTAATTCTTTCTATGATCCCGTCTAGTCTAAGATGCTGTAAGTGGGGGAATTTTTCATGAGGATGGAATCTGTCCATTGCCAGATGGTTCAAAGGGCCAGCCCTAAAGTCAGGTTTTACCTCAACTGCTTGCAAGTCACAGATAACACTGGGCACATTAACCCTTCTCTTCCTTGGCTTCCTTACCTGTAAAATAGGGCTTTGGATAGGGCTTCCCTCTCGAAAGGACTTGGTAGGTTTGAGAAGTATCAGTGAGATCATGCAGGTCGGGCGGAGTCCTGGCGCCTGACACTTGGTAAGACACAATTCCTCTTAGCCGCCCCTGGTTGTCATTGTTGCCCCCACTATTGATACATTATTGATAGAGGTCACATTTTCTTTTTTCTCTAGATCTTTTTTTTTTTTTTTTTTTTTTGAATGATTTTGTTTATAGTTGTTATAAAATACACATAACATAAAAGTTACCATCTTCACCATTTTTGAGCGTACATTGAGTAGTGAAGTACACCCACATTGTTGTGCAACCAAGCTCTAGAACCAAAGTCCTGTGCCCATTAAATATTCCTCTTCCCCTGCCCACAGCTCCTGGCAGTGCCCTTCTACTTTCTGTCTCAATGAAGTTGATTCCTGAATACCCTATGTGTGGAATCATGCCGTATTTGTCCTTCTGTGACTGACTCATTTCACTTAGCATAATGTCTTCAAGGTTCATCCATGTTGTAGCGAGCGTCAGAATTCTCTTCCTTTTAAGGCTGAATAATATTCCATCATGTGGATAGACCGTACTTTGTTTATCCACTCATCCTTCATTGGACATTTGAATTGTTTCCACCTTTTGCTCTTTTGAATAATGTTGCTGTGAACATAGATGTATAAATATATTTTAATGTCTGAAAACCGTGCTCTATTATGTCTAAATATGTGATGGCAGTGACATATATTCATAAATATGTACCATGGAACTCTAGCCCTGTAACGTTGAACTCTCACGAAGGTGGTGTGTCCATCCTGTGACTCCATTGGAATGCTGGCGGCAAAGCCAGTATATGGGACAGTGGGAACGGGGCGTGGTCAGGAGACAATGTTGCTGGCTGCACAGGCAATGTATTGGACAGTGGGAATGGGGCGTGGTCAAGAGACGCCGTTGTTGGTGGCAAAGCCCATGTATTGGACAGTGGGAGCGGGGTGTGGTCAGGAGACAGTGTTGCTGGCGGCACAAGCGGTGTATTGGACAGTGGGAATGAGGCGTGGTCAGAAGACAGTTCTTTGCCCATTGCTTGGTCAAGCCTGCACTGTGGGTCTGGTTCATTCCTTGCCCTTGGATGAAGTTTGTAATAGTTACAAACTTATATACTTTTGTAAGTTTATAAAACTATTGTAAACTGACGTTAATATCTAGTCCCTCTAACATACACATTTTTTAATGGGTCTGGTCACTTTCTATCATAAGAACAGTCCCTAAAATTAAAAATGTATATCCAGTTTTCTATCAAAACCAAAAACTCCAAATGCCACTCAGACCTGAGCTTCTCTCCTCCCTCATCTGGGCCTCCTCTGGCTGACAGTGGGAAGGGGAAGGTAGCTTTCTGTCACACTCGTCTTGCATTTAGGCTGGCCCTGACCCCTGTTAGGTTGAAGCTTTGGCGTGAGATGGTGCCCATGTGGCCTCTGCCACCAAGGCCCTCACACTTTTGGCAGAAGCCCTCTGAGCATTACTTCATTTAGACTTTCCTACCTCTGGTTCCACACCTGGTCTCAGGTACCACAGATCTCTGACCTCTAGCTGGGGACATAACTTGAGCCACTTGTGGCTTAAGAAAAGGGGGAAGTAGGGAGGCCAAGGAGGGTGGATCACCTGAGGTCAGGAGTTCAAGACCAGCCGGGCCAACATGGTGAAACCCCGTCTCTACTAAAAATACAAAAAAAATTCGCTGGGCGTGGTGGCAGTCACCTGTAGTCCCAGCTACTCAGGAAGCTGAGGCAGGAGAATTGCTTGAATCCAGGAGACGAAGGTTGCAGTGAGCTGAGATCACACCATTGCACTCCAGCCTGAGCAACAGAGAGAGACACTGTCTCTAACAAAAAATAAAAATAAGAAAAGGAGAAGGAGGCGACTTCACATCCTCTTCATTGGGTACTGGGAGGGGAGGTGGATGTGGCACAGATTACTTTCTTTGAAGAAATTCTTCTCTGGGTTCTAACCTGTGAACCCTTTTGAAGTCTCAGTGGGTTAAGGCATGCAAAATCTGTTTCAAACTGCTTTACAAACCCTGCCAGGTCAGCCAGTACCATCCTTTGGCACATGAGCAAATTGACACCGATTCAAGGCCCGAAACAAAAGTGAGACAGAAAGAGCTTCATTTCGACATCCTTCTACAGAAGTTGAATGCAGTCGGCGCATCTGAGGTGTATCTGTAGTCTGAGCAGGAATTCATGTTCTTCAAAAAGTTGTTTATAGTGGACTATCTTTCTGACCTCATAATAGAGAAAGATCTCTTAAAATATGAAAAGCTCAAACTGAGAAGAAAAATATTGATAATTTGGGGTGCATTAAAAAGTAAACTGTATGTGATCAAAGATACAAGATTAAAAAGCAAGTGACAGATTGGAAGGAAATGTTTGCAAAGATAATTAACAAATGATTAGCATTGAGAATATATAAAACACTAAAGACTGATAAGCGAAGACAAATAATCTAATAGAAAAATAGGCAGAGGATCTAAAAAGTTGATTCGCAGCAAAAGAGCAATCCGGTGGAATTTCTAGGTAGGACTGAAAATGAACAAATATTTGAGCAGTTTCACTTCTGTGTGTACTCTGGAAAAGAAGTAATTGAAAATGTATTTTAGTCCTTTGAAATAGTTGACTTCATTGCCCATTTATTGAGCATGTATTGAGCTTCTGCTATATGTCAAGTACTATCAGCTAGGAACTGGTAATCAAAGATGAGTAAGATAGGTTTCTTGCCCTGCAGTAATGTATGATGTGACATGAGAGACAAGAACTTCAGTGGTAAGTACAATGCACTTGATTAAGTACTATATTAGCTAACGTTCTTAACTAAGAACTTTAAGCAATAATTAGCATCTCTTAGAATTGTTTCCATATTGCTGGTTTTGCTGAGGTAGTCTAATTTTTGTTCTAACAAAAAGCACACGCAAATAAGGAATTATTTTGTCTATTCTGAATAATTAAGATAATGGAATCAATAGTCCATTTAGACTTAAAACAGAGTGACATCTATTTAAATAATTGCATGAATTTGCAAAACATTCCATGAGGATTTTTCCATAAGTGCTGTGATCACCGTTGTGGCTGTTTCTTCCATTAGTCAGCAGTCCTCATGGGAGTCCACCTAACTTCCATTTACATGCTGTAAAGGCAAACAGATATTTGGCATCAAATTCTACTCATGTGTTACATTTAAAGAATAAAGCAAAAGGAAAGAAAGAAAGAAAGGAAAAAGCAGTATTGAGTTCCTGGATTTAAAAAACATTATGACCTCATGTTTAAACTGTAGGAATTTCAAAGTTACCCGTGAACTTTGGATTTTTAAATTTGTTTTCTGCTCTCTCAGTTGGTTTTGATTCCAGTTTTCAGATAAAGTTCTTGTCTTTACAGGGGAGGGCAGAATGCAGTTGTGTATGCTAGGCAGGTGTCATTAACTGAGGGTCACCAGCCACTGGGGGACCCATGGACAGACTTCGATATACAACTCCCTCCCATAATTAAAAATAGATTCATGCATATGACTATATATACCTCTTTGTTTTTTTTTTTGTTTTTTTTTTTTAAGATGGAGTCTTAGTCTGTTGCCTAAGCTAGAGTACAGTGGCATGATCTCGGCTCTGTGCAACCTCTGCCTCCCGGGTTCAAGTGATTCTCCTACTTCAGCCTCCTGAGTAGCTGGTATTACAGGCATGTGCTGCACATCACCACACCTGGCTAATTTTTATATTTTTAGTAGAGACAGGGTTTCATCATGTTGGCCAGGCTGGTCTTTAACTCCTGACCTCAAGTATTCCACCCACCTAGGCCTCCCAAAAAGTGCTAGAATTACAGGTGTGAGCTACTGCGCTTGGCCACCTTTTTTTTTTAACCTGGGGAACCTTACACAATTCTTGGATTCTCACAGGGGACTGTGACATAAGAAAGATAAAGAACTGTGGGTGCACATCTCAAAGCCTAGTGGGTATTGTTTAACCTTCTTCACTCTACAGCAGTATATGCTTTGGTAGCTTTCCATGTCTGGTACACATTTGGCATTTATTACCCTATCCAGAGCTGCTTGTCAAGAAGCTACTTAATCAATTGCAACTTTCCTGCTTGCTCTCTGTAGAGAATCAGGCAGACCCGGGTGTGTTCCCCAGGTGCTTCCTGGGCACAGGAGCATAAACACGCATGCAACAGAGCAGAAATATGACAAGTGCCCAATTGAAACACAGGATGATCTTTGCCTCAGACATTTCAGGATTAGGATTTAGAGATCAGAATGAATAGACATAGTAGTTCCAAGACAAACTGAATGGGATTGGGAAACAAAGCCTTGCTAATATTTTCATTAAGCACGCCCCTGTTTTCTGAGCCATTCCTGAGCATTAGACCAGTGCTGAGACTATCATATACCTTCTCACTCAATCCTTAAAGCTGCCTGTGGGATCAGTGTTATTAGCCTCATCTTACAGATGATGTAATGAGAGCTTAGCAAGATGATGATACATGTTCACGATCAATCAGAAAGTAAGTGACAGAGTATGTGACCCAAGGGCTCCGTTGTGCCCTCAGTGTTTTTCTCAATGCTCTTTTCCTGGTTGCCACCCTCTCCCATTAAAAAGTAATTTCAGCAGGGCACGGTGGCTCACACCTGTAATCCCAGCACTTCAGAAGGCTGAGGTGGGTGGATCATCTGAGGTCAGGAGTTAAAGACTAGCCTGACCAACATGGTGAAAACCCGTCTCTGCTAAAAATACGAAAGTAGTGGGGCACACCTGTAATCCCAGCTACTTGGGAGGCAGAAACAGGAGAATCGCTTGAACCTAGGAGTCAGAGGTTGCAGTGAACTGAGATCGTGTCATTGCAGTCCAGCCTGGGCAACAAGAGCGAAACTCCATCTTGAAAAAAGAAGAGGAATTTCAGGTGACCTGCGTACAGCAGATGGTCACAGTGATAGGAAGTACCACTATAACTATGCTGTGCCAATATATCATAATATGCGCCAACAGTCGTGGGTTACTTTGGTCCTTTTTTTCTTTTCTCTCTTTTAATTTAACATTCCTTCCTCCCGAGTAGGTTGCTGATTAAAGATGACCTTATCGAGTCCCAATCTGTCTCCTTGCTCTACCTCTCAACCAGTATTTTTGGGGAACAGTTTATTTTTAGTTTAATTATTTATTTATTTATTATTTTTTTGAGACATCAGAGTCTTACTCTGTCTCCCAGGCTTGAGTTTAGTGGCGCAATCTCGGCTCACTGCAACCTCCACCTCCCGGGTTTAAGCGCTTCTCCTGTCTCAGCCCCCTGAGTAGCTGGGTTTACAGACACACGCTACCATGCCCGGCTAGTTTTTATATTTTTAGGAGAGACAGGGTTTCTCCATGTTGGCCAGGCTGGTCTCGAACTCCTGATCTCAGGCCATCAAGCCTACCTTGGCCTCCCAAAGTGCTGGGATTACAGGTGTGAGCCACTGCGCCTGGCCTGGGGGACAGTTTTAAATCAGTGTTCTTGGCCTTCAGAGGACCCTGTTGGTAGCTATACCCAACTAGTGGCTTGTTCTCTCTTTCCGCTTGTATTGCCCTGAAATTCTAAATATTCCATCTTTTTGGTAGAAGAAAACCAAAGCAAACTAAACATTCTCATAATTTCATCCACCCTTAAAAAAAAAAAAAGAAATCTGACATCAGTTGATCCTACAGCTCTAAGCTTTGATTCTCCCAGACTTCGCCCTGTTTACATTATTTAAAAACACTGATCTCAGCCTGGGATCCACTTTTGTTATTATGGTACTTCCAGGGTTTTCTTCCTTTTGTAAATGTATTCATAATTAAATCAAGGATGAGAAGTGCTGGCTTACTGGAGACTCTGGCTGAAGGTCATGTTCTAGCTCAGGAAACTGCTCAGCACGGGTTGTGTTTTTCAGCCCCTGTCTTCAGGAAGGCCGGACCGAGGGAGGGTTGCTTTGCACTGTCTGCAGAGCTCTCATTTCTCCTGTGTGGTTTGGTGCTGAAACTTGTCCTGCCCTTGCTCTCTGTTCGGCCTTTGTCTTACCTCACCTTTCTCTCTCTGTGCTGTTGTGTAAAGTAGCCCTCTTTCAAGCTGCTCCTATGTCCTTTAAAAACAAAAGTGAAATGTTTTGCATATACACTAAACAGGAAAGTATGCAAAGTAATATCACAAACACCCATGTTCCCACCACTCGGCTTCATCAAAATCTTACCATGTTGCCATGTGTCCATTAGTTTCTTTTTTTTTTTTTTTTTATTTAAAGAGATATGTTTAGCTGTGATGGTGGTGCATGCCTATAGTCCTAGCTACTTGGGAGGCTGAGTCAGGAAGATCACTTGAGCCCAGCAGTTCAAGTCTCCTGGGCATAGAGCGAGACCCTGTCTTCTCTTTTTTTCTTTTTAATTTTTTTTTTTTAAAGACGGGGTTTCACCATGTTGGTCAGGCTGGTCTTGAACTCCCAACCTCAGGTGATCCGCCCGCCTTGGCCTCCAAAGTGCTTGGATTACAGGCATGAGCCACTACGACCGGCCAGACCCTGTCTTTAAAAAAAAAAAGAAAAGAGAAGAAAAAAAATCAAATATTAGAGACACAATTGAAGTTCCTGTGGACCCTCCCTGATCTTGTTCTTTTTTCTGCTTTTCTCCTGATTTGAGTGGTTATCATTTCTGGGTATGTGTTTCTGCTTTGAGCACATACATACATGTGCACTGACGATCTGTAGCAGAGCTTCTCGGACTTTCTCTTCTCATGACCATTACTGACCTAGCAACTTTTTTCGTGGTACCCCCGGCCAAGAGAAATACCTAACATGTCCATTTATTAAATGGTTAGGTCCAAACAACCTAATGAGTGTTTAAGTCCTTTCAACTTAGTAGCCATCTGAAAAAAAAAAAATATGTATGAATTCAAAGGAAAAAATAGTATCGTTTCATTTTTAAATTACCACCAGTCATTATGAATGAAATGTGTGCCCTTGTCAGGCACCAGAGAACTTCTTTTTTATTTTTATTTTTATAACATCTTTTGTGTATAATTATAAATTGCAAACTTGTTTTATTATGGTTTCTCTTATTTTTAAAAAAATTGTATTTTTAATCAACTTATTCCCTTTCATTTATTTACCAGCAGTTTGCTCTGACAGAATAAATTACAAACTATTGTTTTGCTTAATCCTTTTATCCACCATGTCAGGCACACAGGTTGGAGGGTATTCGCTCCCATTTTACAGACGAAGAGTGGCAACACTGTACCCATATTTACTGTAAGACTGAGCTGGGATTTAAGCCTTGGGCTTCCATCGTCACTACTGCTTTTTCCCATAACTTTGTAATACATCATTTTAAAGTAATCTGATTTCACAATGTTCTACAGTATAAGAGTAACATCTATAGCATCTCTTCTTGGCAGGTTACCTCTGGAGAGAACCAGTCTAATTAGCTCATAAACTGGCACATTTTAAGGCAGTTACACCTTTAACTTGATTTCCCAGCCACGCTTGAGGGTCCCAGGAGCCACAATTGCAGCCAAACTGATCTGAAAGGACCAGGGAAGACAATAGCCAAGCATGTTTTCAGGTTGAACCTAGGCCTGGCACATCCTCGCCAATTGCTCAGATGCCAAGTTGTGGGGGGGGGCAGCTAAGTGAAGGGAGTAGCAGGAAGACCCACTTGGGGTGGACACTGAGGAAAAACACAGCAGTCTCAGACCCACTGTTTTCAGGGTTGAAATCCCCAGATGCCCAGTTGCTGGTCCACTCTCTACCATGCCATTACCAGCAGGACAAAGGGCAATACTTCTGGAGACCAGAATATGCAAGGAAAAAATTAAGCTGCCTGCCTGTCTGGGGCCTACAAAGCCAAACAGTGCTAATTTCATCCATGCCAAAGAAGATTGTTTATTCCTTCCAGATTTGGGTTTTCAGGAAGAATGCTTATCATCAGGGAAACCAGGTAATACTGTCCTGAAGCCTACGGGAAGGAATGGTGGGCATTGCTGGGTTATAGATGGGCACCAGACAACTTCTGACCCTTTGTAACCAGTTGACGCCTGCACCTCATTTCTTTCTCCACGTTGATTTTCACATGATTTTTGCATTTTGCTGCAGTACCTCCCAAAAACTTTGCTTTGCAAATCTATGATGTCGTTGAAAGGAATGTAGAGCACTGTTGTTGAAGCAGTATTTGCAGTATCCAGTGGATGTCCTCTATTGCTGCATTTCCCTCAAAAATTTGAAATATCCCACAGTGCCTCTGAGTTTGCTGCAGTGCCTCACGGCACCTCATTGCACATTAGAACCACAAATGTGCAGCTTTTTGGGGTCCTTTTCTGGTATTTTTTATGTTTTCAAATTTTACATATTAATAGGTGTTAACTCTCTGCATTGTTCTAAAATGAGGTCAGTGCACTTTTTCTGTAAATGGCAAGATCATAAGTAGTTTGGGTCACAGAGTCTCTGTCTCAGGTACTCAATTTAGAAAGCAGCCATAGGTAAAAATGAATTCATAAACTAGTCCATGTTTAGGAATGAAACTGGCTGTGTTCCAACAGGTGTTATTAATGGTTCCTAACATTTGAATTTCGTGTAATTTTCGCATGGGTTGAAATAATACTCTTTTGATATTGTTGGTAACATTTTGAAAGGTGGCCCGGCACAGTGGCTCATGTCTATAATCCCACCATTTTTGGAGGCCAAGATGCGAGGATCGCTTGAGCCCAGGAGTTCAAGTGCAGCCTGGGCAACATAGCAAGATCTCATCTTTATAAAAGAAATTTTAAACATTAGCCAGGTATGGTGGCACGTGCCTGTAGTCCCAGCTACTCTGGAGGCTGAAGTGGGAGGATCATTTGAGTCCAAAATTTTAAAGCTGCAGCAAGCTATCATCACACCTAGATACTTGGTAAGGTAGTATGGACAACAGAGTGGATCTCTGTCGAGAGAGAGAGAGAAAAAACGGGAGGGAAGGGAAGGAAGGAAAAGAAGGAAAGGGGATTTTTTTTTTTTTAAGGATAAATAAGTTTTAAAAATAAGAAAAAGAGCTTTTTAAAAGGATAACTAATTTTTAAAGATTTAATAATTTAACATGTTAAAATAAAAGGATGCAGGCCACATACAAAACTCAATTTGTCATGCTAGCCATACTAGCCAACTCCTGCTCTATAACTTGATATTTTTGTGCAACATAACAGTTTTGCATTTGTCTACGCCACTGTGATCCAAGAAGCCTCATTTTGCCTGCTGCGTCGTCTTCCTCTGCGTGCATGTAGCATGTGCATTTGCGCGTTCTTTATCAAGGGGCTTTCAGATTGCTTCCAGTGTTCTGCTCTTACAAGTAATGCTACAGAGAACATTCTTGTCCATGTCTCTGAGATTTAGTGCAAAAGGTCTTCTAGGGACTATATATAGGAGTGAGATTTTGGGGGTTAAAAGTGCACTTAGCAACAACCTAATAAAGCCAAGTTGTTCTGCAACATTATACCAATTTATATCACTACCAATTGTGTGAGATCTAACCTCTCCACGTTTGTCCCAAGACTCTCCTTTTTTTTTTTTTTTTACCTTGAGACAGAGTCTCAGTCTGTTGCCCAGGCTGGAGTGCAATGGCATGATCTTTGCTTACTGTGACCTCCACCTTCCAGGTTTAAGTGTTTCTTCTGCCTCTGACTCCCTAGTAGCTGAGATTACAGGTGCATGCCATCACACCCAGCTAAGTTTTGTATTTTTAGTTGAGATGGGGTTTCACCAAGCTGGCCACGTTGGTGTCGAACTCCTGACCTCAGGTGGTCTGCCCACCTTGGCCTCCCAAAGTGCTGGGATTACAGGCGTGAGCTACCACGCCTAGCCCAACACTTCTATTGTTAGATTTTTTTAGCTCTTGCTAATCTGATGGTAGTTCATTATACTTGTGAGGTTAAGCATCTTTATGACTGTTTCTGGGCATTTGTGAAGTGTCTATTTTGTGTTGTGCTATTTACCTTTGTCTTACTGATTTACGGAAATCCTTTATAGACTCTGATTATACTTTGCCATTATGAGTTACAAATATCTTCTCCCCTGTATGGCTTATCTTTTAAATATGCTTGTTGTACCTTTCCTTGTACGCCCTTTTCCTTTATGATTTCTGCTTTTGGAGGTTATAAAGTAATCATTTGTATTGCCTTATAAATGTTGTCTCTTGCATTCAGGACTTTAATCATCTTAGAATTTGTTTGTGTCTGCTGGACGGGGTGGCTCACACCTGTAATCCCAGCACTTTGGGAGGCTGAAGTGGGCAGATCACAAGGTCAAGAGATCTAGACCTCATCCTGCCAACACAGTGAAACCCCGTCCCTACTAAAAAATAAAAAAAAATAAAAAAATTAGCTGGGCATGGTGGTAAGCACCTGTAGTCCCACCTACTCAGGAGGCTGAGGGAGGAGACTCTCTTGAACCTGGGAGTCAGAGGTGGCAGTGAGCTGAGATTGCGCCACTGCACTGAAGCCTGGTGATAGAGGGAGACTTTGTCTCAAAATAAATAAAGAACATAAAATAAAATAAGGAACAGAATTTCTTAATTAAAGATCACCATGCCACTAATACATTTCACAACCTGATCTTTCAAAGTTTCGATGGATTTAAGTTAGAGTAATATTTTTTTAGTTCATTTTGATGCCAATATAATTTATGTGTCATTTTCTGCTACAATACAGTGAAAATCCAGATAATGGAGATGATTTTCTTCTTAGCAGCTACGCCTATTAGGTTGCAGGCTCCAATTGCCTGGTTTCGAATTGCCCTTTGCCATGTGCTGTCTGTGACCATGGGTAGGTCACTTCACCTCCCCGAAATCCAGGTTTCTCCAGCACCTCCAGGCTTGTCTCAGGCATGGTGTGCAGTGATGCTGGAGAAGGCAAGGACTGTGGCACCAGCAGAAGAGTCAGGGGTTGGCAGCTGCTGTTACCACTGTAAGATGCCAAGGATCTTTACTTGGAGGATAAGGCTTCCAAAACGTAATTCATTCTTTCAAGTGATGAATGCCTCTGTGTGTATACTTTTTTCAATCTTTTTTTTCTTTTGGTAAATGAAACTCATTGAGGAATTTGAATTTTGACAATAGGAAACACTGCTGCTTGTATGTCCTCCTCACACAAAGACGTCCGGGACCATTATACAGAGAGGTAATCTGAGAAATGAGAGGGGCTCTGATTATTTTGAAAAATCTCCTTTGAGGCCCTGTACAGTGGCTTACGCCCATAATCCCAATGCTTTGGAAGGCAGAGGTGGGTGGATCCCTTGAGACCAGCTTGGTCAACATGGTGCAACCCCGTCTCTACTAAAAATACAAAAATTAGTCAGGTATGGTACCATGCACCTGTAATCGCAGCTATTTGGGAGACTGAGGCAGGAGAATTTCTTGAACCAGGAAGGCGGAGGTTGCAGTGAGCCAGGATCCCACCACTGCACTCCAGCCTGGGCAACACAGAGAGACCCCGTCTCAGGAAAAAAAAAAAAAAACAAAAAAAGAAGAGACGCTCCTTTAAGTTAAAGTAATCCTTCTAGAAAGGCTTGTTTAAAACATTTCATTGTTACCTTGGAGATAGCAGGACCCACTGGGAAATAGCACGTCACTAGCGCATCATACCATTTCACTGCCTTTCCCTGTCTTGCCTCAGCCTTCAAAAAAGAAGATACTCCAGTGTGAAAATCATCAAGCAACAATGCAGAGACTCCTTGGTGGCATTCAGCATTAAAATTAAAGACATATGGTCTTAAATTCAGCTGGCATAGTTGATATCTCAAATATACTCTTGGTGCCAAAAGGGATGTTAAACGAAATTTGAGGGATTTGACTCCTTATTTGGGAAAGACCATCACTACCAAGGGGAGAGAAACCAGAGGCAAACCTTACTGAAACACGGAGTAGCTCCCTTGTTTTGTGCTACTTTCACCAGCCAAGTACAGTCTATAGTTTCATATAGTGAATTTGATCACTACTCTAAATTAATTTCCTTTAACCAAAGTGCTAGTCAGTAATGGCAGAACTTGGGAAACTTTTAGAAATATGTTTGCTTTACTACCAGTGTTATTATGTCAGGACATCATCTAAGGGCCCAAATCCAGGACTTTTCATTTAAAACAGAAAAACTCTAAATTAACTTGCATTGTGATATAACCCTTAAATTCCAACTGTCATGGGGAATCCCAAGACCTACATCTGACCTACTGTGCGTGTTGTGTTCTAATACAGCAGTCCCCAAACTTTTTGGCACCAGGGACTGGTTTTGTGGAAGACAAAATTTCCATGGTTTTGGGATGAAACGGTTCCACCTCCGATCATCAGGCATTAGTCCTAGGTCCCTTACATGCGCAGTTCACAGTAGCATTCACACTCCTCTGAAAACCTAATGCCACCCCTGATCTGACAGGTGGTGGCGCTCAGGCAGGAACGCTCACTTGCCTGTTGCTCACCTCCTGCTGTGCGGCCCAGTTCCTAACAGGGGCTTCGGACCAGCGGGTAGGAGGCCTCTTTTTTTGTTTGTTTTTATGGAGATGGAGTCTTGCTTTGTCACCAAGGCTGGAGTGCAATGGCACAATATCAGCTCACTGTACACTCTCCACCTCCCGGGTTCAAGTGATTATCCTGTCTCAGCTTTCACCATGTTGGCCAGGCTGGTCTCAAACTCCTGGCCTCAAGTGATCTGCCCGCCCTGGCCTCCCAAAGTGTTGGGATTACAGGCATGAGCCACAGCACCAGCTCCACTAATTTTTATATACCACTCTAAATCAGTGCAACCTGCCATCATGAAAATTAAATCTGTCCTCTGGAGAAACTAGGCTTCCAGAACCCTCCGCCCACTGGAATGGCAGTGCATAGCCAAAAACCAAGCAAACAAACAAAAAAAGAAGAATGCAACCAAGGGACCCACAAATCAAAGATGTGCTTACACAAAGGCTCTGCACCTTGTTGGTTATCTATGGCCTCAAGTGATCCGCCCTCCTCAGCCTCCCAGAGTGCTGGAATTACAGGTGTGAGCCACCTCGTCTGGCCAGCGGCCTCTGTTCTAATATGCTTACCATGCCAAATACATTATGAAGAAAAACAGAAACAAGGCTTTTAATTTAAAGTCCGATTTTCTCTCACCAAAAGAGGCAAAATGTTTCAAATTTGCAAAAATAATGTAGTATTGTGTATAGGATCTTCTCTAACCTGCTTTTTACATTTAATCAGACTTCTACCAATCATTCAGGTGGTTGCACCTAGCAGTCTGTTTATCCATTCTCTTGTCAACAGATACTTAGGTTGTTTCTGATTGTTGCATTGTTACGAACCATGCTGTGATGAGTGAACATTCTTGCTCATATCTTTCTGTACTCTTGAGGAGGAGTTTCACCTAGGAACAATTTAAATCAGATTGGTAATATCCTGCAGAAACGTAATACAACACAATTTTAGTAATAACTATACTTTGTTAATGTTCTAATCTTTGTAAAAGAATCAGGCAGTCTTTCTGTGTAAATAAGAAAATTCAAATCACATGTGGTGTCTTCATATAAATATATTCATGTTTTGTTCTAATACCTCCATACCTCTCCTATATAAGGTCAGTGATAGGCTGGGCTTGGTGGCTCATTCCTATAATTCCAGCATTTTGGGAGGCTGAGGCAGAGGATCGCTTGAGGTCAGGGGTTCAAGACCAGCCTGGCTAACCTGGTGAAATCCCGGCTCTATTAAAAATACAAAAATAAGCCTGATGTGGTGGGTGCCTGTAATCCCAGGTACTCAGGAGGCTGAGGCAGGAGAATCGCCTGAACCTGGGAGGTGGAGGTTGCAGTGAGCCGTGATTGCGCCACTGCACTCCAGCCTGGTGACAGAGCGAGACCCCATCTCAAAAAAAAAAAAAAAAAAGTCAGTGATAATTGTACTGTGATGAGTTACCTGGGTTCCTCCTTTAGTGCTTTTGTGTACAGGACAATGCACTGACTCAAGCTATATTTTCTGTTAAGAGTCAGTTTGTGAAACAGTTTCTCCTCCGTCTGCTCCCCACATCCCCGAATCCACCATCATCCTCTGGCAGCATTCACTGGCGTAATTAGGGCTTATCTTCCATCTGCATCTCTCTCCTCATCACTTTGTACAGGTTTCCACTTCTCTCACCTTTTATTTGGGTGTGTGTTCTCTTTGTTGCTCTGATGGTCAATTCTTGCTCTTCATCCTGCTCAGCTCTTAGCCCCATGTGATGGGGCGCCCTCTCCCCTTTCCCCTTCCTCCTCCCTAAAGTACTTTCTCAACACCAGCTCCTGCTGGCTCTCCGCCTCCTGCCAGCTGCTCTTTCACTGCCACTTTTGGTGCATGAAACCTTGGAGTGCCCAGGGCTCATCCTCTGCCCTTGCTCTTTGCTGGCTACACCCTTGCCTCACCACTTCAACACCCATCTCCACACTTGTGTACCTCTGACAGGGGCCTTTCCTGGAACTCCAGCTTTAGACATCCAGATGCTGTGTGAATACCTAGCAGACCCCTCAGACTTAAAATTCTTAAACCATATTTTTGATTCCCTTGTTCAAGCCCCAAACCTGCCTTCCCACCTCAGTTAATGACAATTTCATTCTTCTGGATGCTTTGCCAAAACCCTTGGCATCATTCTTGCTCCCTCTTCTTTATTCACACTCCACCCCAGTCCGTCGCCAGGTCCTGTTAGCTCTCAGTTCAGGATACATATGATCTATGCACTCCTGTCCCATGACACGCCCACCCCACCCTGACCGCTGAGTCTGTGATGCCCCCAGAGCAGTCCTTCCAAGCCTACATCAGATCACACCTGGCCTCTGCTCAAACCTTTCTGTGTTTTCCATGTCTCTGAATAAACCCAAACCTATTTTTTTTTGAGACGGAGTCTTACTCTGTCACCCAGGCTGGAGTGCAGTGGCGCGATCTCAGCTCACTGCAACCTTCACCTCCCGAGTTCAAGCAATTCTCCTGCATTAACCTCCTGAGTAGTTGGCACTACAGGTGCGCACCATCACACCTGGCTAATTTTTGTATTGTTTTAGTGGAGACGGGTTTATGCCATGTTGGTCAGGCTGATCTTGAATGAGAAACTAGTAAGTAACATTTCTGGTAACTGAATGATTTATCTGCTGCTAGACCTGTCTGCACTGCCACTAGGCTTTTCATGGTGAACATAGGCATATTTGCCAAGTGCTGTGTTGAAGCAGCAATTAAATAAATAAGGTAAAAGAGTAATTAAATTAAATTTTAAAAAAAAGGTAAAAAGTAGCCAGGCTCGGCGGCTCACTCTATAATCCCAGCACTTTGGGAGGCCGAGGCGGGCGGATCATGAGGTCAAGAGATTGAGACCATCCTGGCCAACATGGTGAAACCCTGTCTCTACTAAAAATAGAAAAATTAGGTGTGGTGGCGGGTGCCTGGAATCGCAGCTACTCAGGAGGCTGAGGCAGGAGAATTGCTTGAGCCCGGGAGGCGGAGGTTGCAGTGAGCCGAGATCGAGACCACTGCACTCCAGCCTGGCAACCGAGTGAGACTCCGTCTCAAGAAAAAAAAAAAAATGTAAAACATTTTGAAGGAGTTTGAGCTCTAGGGATGTCTAATCTGACCTTGACTGTTTCTCTATGTGCTGTAAGATGTAAATTGATTTTCAATGAGATATTCAGCCCATCCCTGCTTATGATTTATGTAGATTCTGAGTAATATGCTTAGAATGTAGTTCTGCTTACCATCATAAAATGTGGAGTTAAAATAAGATCCTTGTTGAAACATTATCATGCTATGAAAGTTAACATTAAATGATTTTAAAATGTGATCCAGAGGTTAAACTGAAGTTTTGAAATTCATAAAATACATAAGCTTTTTGAGGATTTTTAAAAATATCCATTACGTAATAACTTTAAAATTATATTAGATGATTGCTGTCCTACCCTATCTTGGCCAAGAATATTCAACCTGAGGATACTGAAAAAGAGTCAAATTATCCCTTCCCTCTATAAGCTATAGTTTAGGAAACTACAATTATATAGGGTCGTTTTAAAGTTTTTAGCAATGTTTGCTATAATTACCATATTGTGCTGTTCTTATACAAAGAAACCGTAATAGAATTTTGAGCTTGGAATATTGGGAAACTAACCATTGCTAAAGAAGGTGCATTTGCTGAACCTTCCTGTATTTTTCTTAACATCTTTTGTGGGGTGAAGAAAAACAGATTATTAGGTCTTTCTAAAAGCCACAAGCCTCCTGCTAGCCATAGCTATGAATGTTGTCTTAGCCATTAATGCTTCAGTATAAATAATGTCAATTTAAAAACTGCTGAGATTAAAAGTAAATTGTAAATTACAAAGTGCTTGGGTATCTAGATCAAAATAAAGAAGAGTAAAGAAGTAACTAGGAATAAAAGAGGTATCTAAGTGGATGATAAAGGAAAACTTCACGCAATAGAAGAATTTAGGAAACACTGAAAACTTGAAACTAACAGCGAGCATTGCATTAAACTGTGTGAACCTAAAGGTACATCCAGTATATAAGGAACACAGCAGCATGCCTGTACTCACCATTATTATTCATCATTTTTCTGAAGCATAAATAAGAACAATTTCAAAAATTATAAATAGTGGAAAGGAAGAGACCAATTTGTTATTTATGTGCAGAAAGATCATATTACTAGAAAGTTCCAGAGAGTCAACTGAACATTTATTTTAAGTAATAAAAGTTTTAGTTTGCTACTGGATGTAATGTGAATATGTAAATGTCAATAGTTTTCTCTTTTTATTAGCAATAAATACATACTTGTAATGGAGCAAATGTCCTATTTATACATGTCCCCCAAAGGACAGGTTACTTAGAAAATAAATTTAGGAAGAAATGAGCACATAGAATAAAACTATAACATTTTATTGAAAGACAAACATCAAGGCCGGAATAAATATGGAGACATATATTCTTGGGTGGGAATAACTGGTATTAAACAATCATCCTTCTTCTGTCAAATTAACCCATATATTACTATAAAATGACTATACTGTACCATGCACACTATACTACACTGCATTTACTGTAAAAACTGCAGAGGAAGATGAGCTTCGTGGTTAAATTAATCATAGCATTTGTCTAGATTCTGCAAGAATGAATTCATGAGGATGGATTTAAAAGCTTTTTCAAGAATCATGATGGGTGATTTACCTAATTCTAAATATCAGAACAAGATAACACTGTAGCGAAACAGTCAATACGGCCGGGCATGGTGGCTCACACCCGTAATCCCAGCACTTTGGGAGGCTGATGTGGGTGGATCATTTGAGGTCAGGAGTTCAAATCCAGCCTGACCAACATGGTGAAACCCTGTCTCCACTAAAAATACAAAAATTAGCCGAGCATGGTGGCGCACGCCTGTAGTTCCAGCTACTCGGGACGCTGAGGCAGGAGAGTTGCATGAACCCAGGAGGCCGAGGTTGCAGTGAGCCAAGATAATGCCACTGCACTCCAGCCTGAGAGACAGAGCAAGACCCTGTCTCAAAAAAAAAAAAAAAAAAAAAAAACCCAACAGTTAATACTGGCACAATAGTGAAGAGGAAAAGACAGAGAGAACTGATAGCAGAGGAATACCCTAGACCATCCTGAGATAGACGTATTCCATCATAGGTAGAAAGCAGTAATTTGATAACATTTTATTTTT
>NW_022437045.1:6171932-6208967 GCF_009761245.1 Sapajus apella | reverse complement strand
TCTCAGCTCACTGCAACGTCTGCCTTCCAGGTTCAAGTGATTCTCCTGCCTCAGCCTCCCGAGTAGCTGGGGATTACAGGCACACGCCACCACACCTGGCTAATTTTTGTATTTTTTAGTAGATAATTTTTATGAGATTTATATCTATATATGCAATGAAGAGATATAGAAGTATATCAAATGATCATTTTTATTTGCTTGGAGGAAGTGGGATCATGGTGACTTTCACTTCATACTTTGTGTTTTGATATTCTGAAATTCTTACAATTAGTGTGTATTACTTTTTTTTTTTTTTAATAAAAGGAAACATAGACTTGAAAAATCAAGTAATTTGACATGCAGACACAGGGAGAAGTACATTCGAGGCAGAATGCAAAGAACAGGCAGGTGACTGTAGCTGACGGGAGCTGGCGGATTGTGGGCATGGTTTCCAGTCGAAGACATCTGGGGGAGATGAGTTTCATCATTAGATGAAGTCATATTCTGGAGGGGAATAAACGCTAATCTGAAATGTTATGCTTTCAATTACCAGCGAGGAGAAATTGACAGTTTTTAAATAGTGGTTTCAGAAAGGCCCTCCTGAGAAGATGGCACTGAGGCGAGCCTTGAAGAAGGCCAGAGGGGAGAAAGATTGGTCTGTGGTCAAGGAATCAAAATAGTTCTGCTAGCTCAGAGACAGGGTGAAGCAGATAGACTGGAGTCATATTCAGTGTCTTTAAAAGTCACGGAGAAGAGTTAGTATACTTTCTAATCCATGAGGACTTCCTGAATGATTTTGCCTGGACTGTACCTTAAGATGCTGTTTCTTTCCAACCCCACCCCGCAATCAGATAAGTCATTCCACTTTTCTGAAGTAGAACAACAGAAGGGAAAGAGTGGACAAGTTGTTGTCTACTGGGGCTCCCTCCTGAGGAAAGGACTCCTTCAGCAGTTAGAGATGTGCACATGATATAACTGGCAATGCTACTTCTGGGTGTAACTACACGGCTCAGCTCAGAAATGCAGAATGAAAAAGCAGGTTGTGGAAGTGTGTCACATTTTCGAAATACACACAACACAATGCTATATTCTGTTTATGTGTGTGTGTGTGTATGTAGAAAAAGTCTGAAAACCTGATCTGCAGAAGCTCTGAGTTCGTAGGAGTCGTGACCATGAGAAGTACAGGGGTGGGATGGGTGCATGGGATACTAAGCTCAGCTGTGTTGCTTTACTTCCCTGAAAGAGGAACAGTCTTAAGCAGTCATAGTAAAACGTTAATGTTTGTTAGTTTCAGGGGTGGGGAAGGAAATTTAGGTCTGTAATTTAGGAGAGAGGTTGAGGCCAGAGCCAAGATTGACGTTATGATGAGTATGTGGTTACATCTTCACTTATTTTTAGAACTAAGTCTGGATGTTAACGGCCATGTTTAGTGAGCCAGGGGCCTTACCTTACTTTCTTGCAGTAGTGATGGCTTTTGTTTGTGGCCGTATTCCTGCATTTCCCTTGGGATGAATGGCAGGATGCAGGCAGTAGGTGACTGGGATGAATCACCTGACTTGAGCAGGGCTGAGACTCTCTGCAAATGGAACTCAGATACATGGACAATGGAGTGAGATTTGTCAGTGGTTTCCCATGTAGTCTGCTTTTCAGGGACAGTGAGCATGGCTTCTTCATTCGCCCAATGCTCCATATTCAGCACTGAGATGCTCGGTTAGATTTTTTGTGTGTGTGTTTTTTTTTTTTAGACGGAGTCTCACTGTGTCACCAGACTGGAGTGCAGTGGCTCTATCTCGGCTTACTGCAACCTCCACCTCCCAGGTTCAAGCAATTCTCCTGCCTCAGCCAAATGAGTAGCTCGGACTACAGGTGCGTGCCACCACACCCAGCTAATTTTTGTATTTTTAGTAGAGACGGGGTTTTACCATGTTGGCCAGGATGGTCTCGATCTTTTGACCTCGTGATCTGCCTGCCTCGGCCTCCCAAAGTGCTGGAATTACAGATGTGAGCCACCATGCCTGGATGCTTGGTTAGATTTTAATGAGGTTTAAAATTTTTTCATATGTTTAAGGGTTTCTGCAAACAAACACGCTAAATTGTAAACACCAGCAATCTGAGTACCTTCTTTTGGTTTTTTCTCCGTATTGTTTAGTCCCTTTTTCTTGGTTTGTTTTATAAAATTGCATAGATGTTTTGGTTGAGAGGATATTGTTTTTACTTTTCAGGGACAGGCAACAATTTCATGATACAACTTCTAAAAATATTTTAAACAACTATGAAAATAGGTTTTTCTTCCAGAACACCATTTCTTCATTTGGCACATATACAAACGAATGAGATAGAATTTAGAGTAAAAGCAGATTTTGTTTTGTTTTGTTTTTGAGACAGTCTTGCCCTGTTGCCCATGCTGGAGTGCAGCGGCGTGATCTTGGCTCACCACAACCTCCTCCTCCCGGGTTCAAGGGATTCTTGGGCCTCAGCCTCCCAAGCTACAGGCATACACCACCACGTCAAGCTAATTTTTGTATTTTTAGTAGAGATGAGTTTTTGCCGTGTTGCCCAGGCTGGTCTCAAATTCCTGGCTTCAAGTGATCCTCCTGCCTCGGCCTCCAAAAGGGCTGGGATTATAGGCATGAGCCACCACACCCAGCCTAAGGTAAAAGCAGTTTTTAAGGACAGTTGAATAGGAAAGCCCCTGGATTCCTGCACACAGATCTTGTGCCTCTCCAAAGTGCTGTAAGTGCAGGCTTCTGCTGTGTTATTTCACACAGTGTCTGGAGCTTGCGATTCTTCCTCCCCCTTTCCTTCAGTGGCGTAGCTTGGCGGGGTAGATTAAAGTTATTGCAACATCTCAGCCTCTGAAAGTTTAGCTTATTCATCAGCAAAACTTTGAGTAAGTTGCTCCTCTTCTAAATTAGAATCGTAACCTTGACTTTAGTCTCTGAGTTAACATTGTTCAGAAAAAGAAAACACTGCCCAGTGTTCGAGCAGTTTGCAAGCTGAAATGATAGAAATGAAAAATGCTATGTTTCTAAGTAGCCTCTATATTTGCAAATGAATGAGGATTAGTTTTACTCACAAATAACAACAGAAGAGAAAGAAAGAAAAAGAAAGAAAGAGAGTGAGAGAGAGAAAAGGAGGGAGGGAAGGAAGGAAGGAAGGAAGGAAGGAAGGAAGGAAGGAAGGAAGGAAGGAAGTCACCCAATGCTATAATAGAAGTTTATTTGTCTCTCACATAAAGGAAGTTAAGGTAGCCAGTCTAGGCTGGTTTAGCAACTTCTTGATCTTCATTGGGGGGTCTGTGCTACCTGGTAGTCCAGGATGGTTGCATAAACCCAACCGTTGCATCTGTATCCCATTCAGCAAGAAAAAGGAAGAAGGGCATACACCCTTTTCAGGAGGCTTCCAGGAAATCACATACAACACTCCTGGTTGCATCTTGTCAGTGACCTTAGTCACGCAGCCATACCTAGCTGCAAGAGAAGTGAAGACATTCAGATTCTACCTCTTCTTCTTGACATAGAAAGGTGAGTTGCCAATCCACTGTCAGCGTGACACAGTTTAAGAGGTTTTCCTAAACACAGAATCGAGTTAATCCCAAGTCATCTGTGTCATCGTCTCTTTTTTGATAGCATCTGCCAGGTGGTCAGTCACAGCTTAGGCAAGAAGACCTATGACTTCTCTACACAAACATGGTTAGGATTATCTTCTAAATCAACCAAACTGACCAGCCCACGCTTTCATTCCTCTGTGCATCACGGATCATTTTAGAAAAAGAGTTTAGAACATGTCCAATTGTAAGAGTATAGTCTTCTAAATCAGGACTCAGTCTTACAGCAGAAGATTATATGGTAGTTAGTGTCATGGAGAAAGCTTTCATATTAGATTAGCTGAATCGATTGGGATACAGAGCCATCTTTAGAGAATGGCATCTGAGACACTGCCGATAAAGCATGTAGGTAGAGAATGGCATCTTTGTTAGGGAGAGCCCCAAACTGCTCTTCAGGAACTTTTCTCTGAGATTTGCAAGCCAGTTAGGCATAATGAAACCTTGTTTTTAATGCATATCTTTTGCCAGTATAATAAACGTAACAATTAAATGTTTATATACCTTTAGTATCTTCCTGTGTAGACTAATCATATTTTTGTCAGGCTGAGGACACTTCAAGAGGATAGAGAGAAAGGTGGCAAACTGAGGGTTTGTTCTTCTTTTATGCAAGATGGCAATTATAACAAATTCCTTCTGGGCTTGGGGATGGGGTAGAGGTGGGGAGATGGGGACATGTGAATTACTCCCGATTTTTGTTACTTTTTTTCCTGTAAAATATGCTTACCGGGACGTCTCAAGGATATCATTCTTCTGTCAACAGTGAAAAGATAACCTGACACATAGATTAAAGTGAAAATGGTTTATGGTGCCTGGTTTGTTTTCTTCCTTACATTAAATTTTCTAATAGCATATCACTAATAACACATTTCTAATAATATATTAATTTGCCAACAAGTTATTTTAGAAATAAGCCAAAACAACATAAAATGCTCATCCCTACTTTTCAAGGCTATTATCTGTAGTTTGAGGTGTTTTTTATTTTTTCTTTTTTGTGTGTGTGTGACAGAGTCTCACTGTGTCGGCGTGACTCAGGCTGGAGTGCAGTGATGTGATCTCTGCTCACTACAACCTCTACCTATCAGGCTCAAGCGATTCTCCTGCCTCAGCCTCCCAAGTAGCTGGGACTACAGGTGTGCACCACCACACCCAGCTAATTTTTGTGTTTTAGTAGAGACAGCATTTTCACCTTGTTGGCCAGGCTGCTCTTGAACTCCTGACCTCATGATCAGCCTGCCTCAGCCTCCCAAAGTACTAGGATTATAGACGTGAGCCCCCGTGACCTGCATTGAGTTTTATCAAATGTAAATATGAACTGCTGGCCTCTTCAGGATGTCCCCATTGCTTCTCTTAGTGCCTTTACCGTCCAGTACCACTGAACAGGCAGCAGGGTGCCTTCTCCAGCACACCGGAAGGACCCAGGAAAAGCAAGATAGTGTGGACTGTTCTTGTCTCCATGCCCCAAAATGGAGCACTACACCGGTAGGGTAGGAAATAGCAGGTGTTATGGGTTGAATTTGGAGACCTTGACTTGATCAACTATCTGCTCACCAAGGTCGTCTTCCTTTTTTTTTTTTTTTTGCGGAGGTGACGTCTCCCTATCTTGCCCAGGCTCCTGGGCTCAAGTGATCTTGCCACCTTGACCTCCCAAAGTGCTGCTATCACAGGCGTGAGCCCCGACACCTGGTGCTTGTCACCATGCTTAATGTCAGCAGCAGCAGAAAAAACCCCTGTTTAGCCTTCAGTGTTAATTTCCTCATTGATCTATGTCTTCCACACAAATCCACTCCCATGTTCTCCCCATATATTACATTGGTGGACTCTTCTCAAACTCTGCAGCTCAGCCCTGGTTCCTGCTGAACCTATAGCCCCAGGCCTCAGCAGCCAGCTGGGCCAAGTTAAGCCTCCCTCAGCCTCAAGATGACCTCCTCACAAGGCAAAAGGTTTCTCCGGCTGGGTTGGAGACCTAAGCTGGGAACTTGGGGGTCTCACATTCCAAGATAGAGGTTTGCCTTCAGACCCCTGAAAGTAGGTGGGCAGAAGCAGGTTCCTCTGATGGCAGAGGCCCTCCATGTATCTCTGGAAGATCCTGAATGCTGTGCTTTTTCATCCCCATGCCTTGAATTCTCCTGCTTTCTATATGTGGTGGAGAAAGCTGGGAAAAGAGCCACCCCTGCTCCCAGGGGCCACTGAGAGGGTAGAGCACTGAGCAAATCCCAGAGCCACTAACTAAGGGGCTGAGATGGATCCAGGGGGGCCCTTAACCTCTCACTTGCATCACCTGACTCTTGCCGCTGTCACTGATCTGACCTACGTGTTCTCCTGGGTGCTGTCCCAGTTTTGTCCCGGCTTCTCAGCTTTATGTCCTGGGCAGCCCTGAGGGCTCATTTCCTTTATCCATACCGAGGACCAAGACCCTGTGTTTCCTCCCTCGCAATGAGGGCCACAGGCTGAGTCCCTGATCCGATGAGTGCATCGCTGGTACCATGATGTGCCCTGCACGAGGGCGTAGATCACTCTAAAGAACAACTTCCCCATTTCTACAAAATAACGTTCAAACTGAAGAGTCTGACTGAAGATTCTTTTTACTTCATTTGTTTTCATGCTACGTTTTTGCTGTCCAGCTCCAAGTCCGTGACAATGGGTCACAGGATCAGTGCGAGTAAAAATGTAGATGTTTTTCTTCATCTTTGGGCTATGTTTGTGCTCTGTAATCCTAAATATAAATACACTGAGGCTGGGCACAGTGTCTCACACCTGTCATCTCAGCCCTTTGGGAAACCAGGGCAGGCGGATGCTTAGAGCCCAGAAGTTCAAGACCAACCTGGGCAACATGGCACAACCCCATCTCTACAAAAAAAAAATACAAAAACTAGCCGGGCGTGGTGGTGTGCGCCTGTGGTCTCACCTGCGCAGAAGGCTGAGGTGGGAGGATCACCTGAGCCCTGGAGAGCAAGGCTGAACTGAGCTACAATCTCATTGCCCTCCAGCCTGGGCAACAGAGTGAGCCCCTATTTCCAAAAAAAATACATTGACTAATAACACTAGCAACGTTGTTTTATGGGAGCCGCCTCTGCTGTTTGTATCAAAACTGAGCAGATTTTTCGGGCCAGGCATGAATAGTCATTAAATCAATCTGCTTGTGAGAAACTGGTAGATCTAGACATGACCCAAAAGTTGGCAGGCCTGTCTCTTCCCTTAAATAAGAAATCAGAAGAGGTAGAATCTGTGCCTGTGACTCTTGAATGTATGATATAGCCTAATATTTTCTATCCTGTTTTATTTGTTTTTTTAAATGTTGGTCGAAACTGTGAATTTATATAATGACAAACTACTGAGACTCTATCTTTGGTTCAAAAGTCCATGATCTGCCTGCTTACAGTGAGTTACTACATTGTACGATCTTAAAATTGTAACGTTTAAGATATTTTCTTTCTCTAAGATAAGTCTGTCTTAATTTATTGTGTACTCTAAGTTGTCCTGCCAGAAATGCTGGCATATTTACTTTGTTTTCAAATTCAATAATCATAGTTTCTCTTGCCAAGTTACACTAATGGTCTCGAAAAAACTTATTGCATGGTTTTTGAGACTGTTCCTTCCTAGGAAGCTTTAAAGTAAGATGTTTTTACCTGTTGATGTTTACACAGGTTAAGCATCGCTAATCCCAAAATCCAAAGAAGTGCTCAGAAATCCAAAGTTTGAGTGATAACATGATGCCACAAGTGGAAAATTCCACACCTGGTCTCGTGTGGGTTGCAGTCACCATGCAGCTAAATCTTTCATATATGCACAAAATCATGAAAACTGTTGTTCAAGGCCAGGCACAGTGGCTCACACCTATAATCCTAGAATATTGGGAGGCCAAGCCAGGCAGATCACTTGAGCCCAGGAGTTTGAGACTAGCCTGGGCAACTTGGTGAAACGCCGTCTCTACTAAAAATAAGAAAAGAAAAGAAAGGGGAAAGGGGAAAGGGGAAAGGAAAGGAAAGGAAGGGAAGAAAAGAAAGAAGGGAAGGAAGGAAGGAAGGGAGGAAGGGAAAGGAAAGAAAGAAAGGAAAGAAGGAAAGAAAAGAAAGAAAGAAAGAAAGAAGGAGAGAGAGAGAGAGAGAAAGAAAGAAATTAATTAGCTGGGCATGGTAGCACACACCTGTCGTCCCAGCTAATTGGAAGGCTAAGGTGGGAGAATTGCTTGAACTGGATGGCAGAGGTTGCAGTGAGTCAAGATCATGACACTGCACTCCAGCCTGGGTGACAGAGCAAGACGCTGTCTCAAAAAAAAAAAAAAATGCTCAGGCTATGTGTATAAGGTGTACATGAAATAGAAATGAATGTCATGTTTAGACTCGGGTCCCATCCCTATGAGATCTCATTATGTATATGCAAGTATTACAAAACCTGAACAAATTGAAAAGCCAAATATCACTTCCGTCCAGTGCCAACCATTTTGCATGAGGGATACTCATCCTGTACTTCTTTCCCTTTTGGGTTTGTTTTCATAACTGCTCAGTAGAAACTGCTCTGTGTCATCTTTTAATTATTTTAGGCTAAATCATGTTGGTGGCCAAGCCTGTCAGAATTCGTTTGTTGTGAGTTAACTCCCTGGTGTCCAGTTCTCAGGAGTTGCTAGAAGAGAGCTCTGCCCCCATGAAGTTTTCCAAAATCCCCAGCTGTAGCCAGGACTGGGGAACACCACTGCTGGCCAAGAGCAGAAGGGCTAAGCTCTGGTCATAATGATGACACTCTACAAATTGTTCTTGTTCCGTACCAGAACATGCGAACTATTTGGATAATGGATTTATGAATTTAATTCTGTTGGAGTAAAAATAACCCTGTATAATTTATCAGGTGTATAATAGTATATTATAATGTGTATAATTTATAATATTCGTCAAAACATTTCTTTCATTTCTTTTCCAAAATTAAATTTCGCTTTGGTTAAAATCATCTTACAAAACAAGATGATCTCGTGATGGTTCCAAATAATGCAAACCAGTGTTTGCAACTAATTAACTCTCTGGAGGAAGGAAATTCTGAGTTCTGACACAAAAGCACGTCTAAGTGGTATTGGTATACAATCATAAATGTGTTGTGTACCTGTGTCGTCTTTACACTGCTCACTTTCTCTATCCCTTTCCCCACATCTATCCCCAGTAACTTCCTCATGATGTCTCTGCCACCCCCAATCTTCCCCTAATGTGTATGAACTCGGTCATCACGGTGGGAAGGAAGAATGGCACATGCTAATATTAATGTTGAGGTTTGTACCGGCTTCTTCCTTTAAGCCTCCTGATATGTGTCCACTTCAGTTTTTTGTTTGTTTGCTTTTTTGAGATGGAGTCTCGCTTCATTGCCAGGCTGGAGTACAGTGGCAAAATCTCGGCTCACTGCAACCTCCGCCTCCCAGGTTCAAGCAATTCTCCTGCCTCAGCCTCCCAAGTAGCTGGGACTACAGGCATGCACCACCATGCCTGGTTAATTTCTGTACTTTTAGTAGAAATGAGGTTTCACTGTGTTAGCCAGGATGGTCTGGATCTCCTGACCTTGTGATCCGCCTACCTCGGCCTCCCAAAGTGCTGGGATTACAGGTGTGAGCTCCTGCACCCAGCCTGTGTCCAGTTAGCTCTATATACTTCCCAGAAATTTGACTCTGAGATATTTAATAAAACTAAATAGGATTATGTGTTCAATATACAAATCCTAAAGAGCAGAAAGGATTTAGTGTTTAGTAAAATTTCATACACTTAAGATGAGTTGATTCTCAACATTAATATATTCTAAACAAAGTTCTTTTTTTAAGCTGCAGTAATAATGCTGAACTTCTCTCTTAATTTAATGATTTATCCTGGGTCAGTTTCCTCGTAGTAGCTGAAAAAGTCATTACAATCCTCACTTGCTCACTTTTAACTCAAGCTCAGAACTCATGTGTTTCTGTGACCTTTTTTGAGTTTATCTGCAGACAGCTGCCGTTGAATAAACATGTTTATATAGGCCAGAAAAAGGCAGCCTGAAGATTCTAGTTCCTATTTCTTTTAGCACTGTTTGGGAATTAACACCCACAGTGCTTCAGAATGAAGTATTGTCTAGCATACACCTTGCTTGTTCCTCTACTAAGCTTCTATTTTTGTTTCTAATTTGTTGTGAAAAACCAAAGTGTAGCCTTTGCTTGAATGGCAGCTACAGTTTTTTTTTTTTTTTCTTTCTATTTACAAGAAATTCCTTTGGTGATTCAGTTAGCCAGATATGCCCTGTGCGCTCATATTTCTCATCTCAACCTGTTTTGAGCTGAGCTAGTTGCAAGGACTAGTTCTTCTGTGAGACCTCTAGCAGTCCATAAATTCAAGTTTGTGTCCAAAAGTAATGGCGAACTCAATATGTTGTATACTTGATATATGTTCGTTGCACATATGGAGAGAAGAGTTGTTACTGTTCTAAAGTAGCTATGAAATCTGACAGTTCTAATTTCTTTATCTCTGAGTACCCATGGAATAAAGAACCCCTTAGTGACATAGCAAGGCAGAAGTGTAATTTCCAATTCTAGTGGCAACATCCGGGTATTTCAAGTGGAAATTAAGAAAACTTTAAGGGATATTTATCCCAGCACTTCAGTTTAACTCTTTTTCAGAGTCCAGGGAGGGTTCCCCACAGTGTAAAAGCAGAAATGCGAATTTCAGATCTAAAGCGGTTCTTGCCTTTTCTTTTCTTTCCCTGCGCTTGTGCTGACAACAAAGTACAATTTGGAAGGAAAACCCAGGCTGGAGCATTCGAATCACTCATTTCTGAACCAGCGAAGGGAGGGCTGGTGCCTGGCTGGAGGAGGTTCGGAAGGCAAGCCTTGGGGTCTGATCTTTCCGCTGGGAGGGGGTGAATACGTGGACCCCAGGAGACCATTTGGCTCTCAGGAGTCCGGATTGCAGTGCCAGTGTTCTCACACCTGTGTGGCCTGTTCCTGCCTGGGGTTGGGTACCAAGTCTGGGTGGAAGAGGTTCCTGGAGCATCCTCACTCTGAACTGTTTTTTTTTTTCTTTTTTCCCCCGAGGCGGAGTCTTGCTCTGTTGCCCAAGCTGGAGTGCAGTGGCATGATCTTGGTTCACTGCAACCTCTGCCTCATGGGTTCAGGCAATTTTTCTGCCTCACCCTCCCAAGTAGCTGGGACTACAGTCGCACTCCTCCACACTGGCTAATTTTTGTGTTTTTAGTAGAGACAGGAGTTTGATTGGCCAGGCTGCAATCAAACTCCTGACCTCCTGATCGCCCCACCTTGGCCTCCCAAAGTGGTGGCATTACAGGCGTGAGCCACCGTGCCTGGCGGAAGTGTTTCTTTGTCAGTCAGAAAATTCCCTGCTGCTGCCCCAGAACTTTCACTTTTGACACATGGACCAAGAACTGGCAGGGGAGGTGATTTATAATTCCTAAATGAATTACTGTAAAGGAGACAACAAGTTCCCCGGCTTAAGTAAAGGAAGGGAGGGCAGGAGGGAAGAAAGGAGGATCATAAAGAAGATTCTAGATTGCGGCTGGGTGCAGTGGCTCACGCCTGTAATCCCAATACTGTGGGAGGCAGAGGTGGGTGGACCACGAGGTCAAGAGATCGAGACCATCCTGACCAACAGGATGAAGCCCCCATCTCTCCAAAAATTAGCCAGGTGTGGTGGCACGCACCTGTAATCCCTGCAACTCGAGAGGCTGAGACGGAAGAATTGTTTGAACCCAGGAGGCAGGGGTTACAGTGAGCCGAGACTGAGCCACTGCACTCCCGCCTGGTGACAGAGCAAGACCCCATCTCAAAAAAAAAAAAAAAAAGAAAATTCTAGAGTGCATGCTTTCGTAATCATAGCAGGGCCTTATTGCAGTTAGAACAAAAGCCTAGATGCACTTACCTCTCAGTTCAGGAAAGTAATTTAGAGCTGCTTGTTAAATGCTGAAGAATTATTGAAGTACAAAGTGTTAAGATTTTCACTGAAAGCAAAGCTGACCAAGCAGCTCAGCTAGGGAAATGCTACGGGATCAGTTGATGGCCTGATGAGGAGTGTGGAGTAGGGGCTTTGGCAGAAGTTGCTAGCAGACAGGCCTTGGCTTTAGTCCAAGCTCTGTCGCTTGATAACTGTGACCTTGGGGGAAATTATAAAACTTTCCAGTCCTTAGTATCATAAACTGTAAATGGAGGAGAAAGATACCTCACAGATGTTGAAAGGTGAAATGAGACAGGACACCTAGTACATTGCCTGGCTACATAGAAGATGTTTCACTAGTGTTAGCTTCAGGCCCTCTCCCCTTGCCTGGGTCTCTTGAATAGCGTCTTCCCATCATGTGCACATTGAGCAATAAGGCGGATGGCTGCCATCCCCCACGCTGCTCTGCATTGAGAGTGTTTCTGTTGACCCTCCCTTCCTCCCTGTGAAGCTAGTTCAGCAGTCACCTCATCACTGTTTTTCCTCTCCAGAGAGTGTCGTGTTTTAGTGAGCACACTGTTGACAGAGCACATCCCAACCACGCTGGATGGAATTTTGACTGCTATAATTCGTATTCGAGGATTTTTATAGTGCATGGGGTTACAATGATTAGCATAATGATCATACAAGATCTTTCTGCCTAGCTTGTAGTGCACTCGTAGTATTCTCGGAGGAAGCATCTAGGAAGTGCCAGGCTCCTTCGTCCTGCATGAGCCACAGCAAGCTGTCTGTGCTTCAGTGCTATGGACACTTTGGGTTGATTATTCCTTGTTGGTAGAGTCCCAGCTGTCCTGTGAATTATAGGATATTTAGCAGCAACCCTGCTAGATGCCATTTATGACAATCAAAAATGTCTCCCAACATTGCTAAGTGTCCAGGTGGGGAGTGGAATAGGCAGAATCGCCTCCAGTTGAGAAGGTCTGAAGTGTACTTAGGATTTGTGATTCAGCAGAAATGGGTTCTGTGAATGCACTAAAGCATGAGAACATCCAAAAATCAATGTGACACAGAATCGAATTTAAATTTATCTGCATACAGGTCAGTAAGCAGAATTTTGAAAGTACCAAACAGAAGTCAGAAAAAAAAAAAAAAAAAGTCAAGAATCAAAATGTTGGCTGGGCATGGTGGCTCACTCCTGTAATCCCAGCACTTTGGGAGGTCAAGGCGGGTGGATCACCTGAGGTGAGGAGTTTGAGACCAGCTTGGCCGACGTGGTGAAACCCCGTCTCTCCTAAAAATACAGAAATTAACGGGGCATGGTGGTGCATGCCTGTAATCCCAGCTACTTGGGAAGCTGAACCAGGAGAATCACTTGAATCCGGGGGGCAGAGGTTGCAGTGAGCTGAGATCATGCCATTGCACTGCAGCCTGGGCAAAAAGAGCAAACCATCTCAAGAAAAATAAGAGAAAGGTCAGAAAAGATGTTCTTTCTCACTGGGTAATGAATAATCTTTTGCATCTTTGTTGGTGTACCTGCAGCTGTTTCTTCACTAAGTGAAGACATTGGCACACAGATGATTGTGTAAATACTAGGCGGATTCGTAGGGTTCAGTAATTCTTGAATGAGAAGAAAGAAAGGTTGTTCTTGAATTCTGTGATATGTGTATTTAATCATGTTTTAAAGGAGAATGCCATATGTGGTAGACAGAACTCTGGGCTGGGTCAGAGGGACCGGGGGCACCATGCTGGGCTTTGTGTCATTATCTCCAAACAGTAACTGGCCTGGTGCACAGGAGGAAGTTAGAGTACATGGTCCCTACAGCTCCTGCATTGCTGTAGGGTTTTATGAACCCATATTTTAAAGGGCCTTCCAATGAAATAAGGATGTTAATGCTTTTTAAAAAAAAAAATTAAGACATTGGTGATTAAAGTCCTAGTCAAGTATGGTGATTCATGACTGTAATCCCAGCACTTTGGGAGGCGGAGGCAAAGGTGGGCGGATCACTTGAGGTCAGGATTACAAGACCAGCCTGGGCAACATGGTGAAACCATGTCTCCACTAAAAGTACAAAAATTAGTGGGACGTGGTGGCATTCTCCTGTAATCCCAGCTACTTGGGAGGCTGAGGCAGAAGAATCACTTGAACTGGGGACGCGGAGGTTGCAGTGAGCCAAGATCTCACCACTCTACTCCAGCCTGGTCAACAGAGCAAGACTCAAAGAAAAAAGAGGAAAATAAAAGAAATCCAACTTCTAATTATCGTTGCAGTGTTCGTCGATGTGTGCAGTAAGTTGGGAACATACAGAATAACTTAAGATATAGAAATCGTCTCTCCCTCCCTGAAGAATTTTATGGATACCACGTTTGCCTGCCGGGAATGTTGTCTTGTTCTGCTGTTTTCATTTTTGTCGTTGCCATTGTTTCTGTTTAATTTTTACAACACAACTCGGTGCACCCCTGGATGATCACGGAAAGGCGGCTGGCTGGTGTTCCAGAATTGGTTTTGACTCTCTTTCTGAACCCAGAGCTGTGTTTCCTGTGCAGGTTGTTAGCCGTATTTATCCAAATTGTCAGTCATTTCCCAGCTCAGACCCACTGACCCTTCCTTTCTCAGCTGATTATAGGTTTTGAAGTTCAAATCAAGCTAGGCTTAGAATCACTATCTATCTAGTAACCTCTGTGTTTGCACAATAAGAGTATTAGTCAGCATTTCCTGTTTTCATTCACATTGTAAGTGGAATAGCTTTAACAAAAGGGAAAGAGATTGCCAAGACAAATAATGGTTATGGTTGTGCAAACACTTTATTGCAAGCCTTATTACATATGCAGCTTTCAGAAGTCTGCATGATGTGCCTTTCAGGAAAGCTAAATCCTACTAAGTGGACTTGCTTCAGGACTTAAGAGCAAGTCTACATTGAATTTAACGTTAAATAATTATTTGGCCTGTATCTCTTTTAAATTTTATTGAGAGCTGCAAGTAAGATAAGGGAATACATTACTTATTTCAAGTCACTAGAAAAACTTAACTTCTTATCAGTGATATATGTTGTCAGTTCTTAAGAAGTACCTAGGAAATGGAAACTTCCTATAAGAGTGGTTTGTCTGCTTCTCATAAGGTGGGTCTTCATGTCAAGGCCCCCTAAGGCACAGATATGCAGCACTCCACAGTGTCCAAATGCATAGTGATTGGTGGTCCCTTACTAAAGTAGTTTTTACTTTCACAATGACTGATTACACATCAGCATGCCTTTTCCATGTTCTCTTTCCTTGGCAGCCTTATATTTGAAGCCAAACAACATAAACGTGATTACCTGCAGTATTTCAGGACAGTTTGCAGTTTCAGTGGGAGAATTTGGTACTTTCTTCTGTTTCCTTCCATTCTTTGTCTCTCCATTTCCTTTGATTTGGAAGCCGGCATCCTCGGCCCTTTGCCACCACTTGTTGTTTTATTCCCCTAGCTGGAGTTCTCTTTATTACTACTTTTTTGTTTCCAGTTTGTATCTTTTTAAAAATAAAACATGGTGAAACCCTGTCTCTACAAAAATACAAAAATTAGCTGGGCATGATGTAAGGTGCCTGTAATCCCAGCTATTCGGGAGGCTGAGGCGGGAGAATCACTTGAACCCGGGAGGTGGAGGTGGACTTGCAGTGGGCGCTCCAGCCTGCGTGAAAAGAGCGAAACTCCATTTCAAAAATAAATGAATACATAAAGAAAGAAAATGTGAAATTAAGCTTAGCTAACCCATGTAGACGTTTTAGATGGTCACATCTTTATTGGATATGACATTTATGCCTGTTAGTAAAACCATTTTAATACTGTAAGAAAAAAAGGGGCTGGATGCAGTGGCTCACGCCTGTAATCCCAGCAGCTTGTGAGGCCGAGGTGGGCGGATCAGCTGAGATCAGGAGCTCGAAACCAGGCTGGCCAACATGGCAAAACCCCATTTCTACTAAACGTACAAAAATTAGCTCGGCATGGTGGCAGGCGCCTGTAATCCCAGCTACTCGGGAGGCTAAGGCAGGAGAATCACTTGAACCCAGGAGGCGGAGGTTGCAGTGAGCCAACGTGGCGCCACCACACTCCAGCCTGGGAGACAAGAGCAAGACTCCATCTCAAAAACATAGAAAAAGGAAAGTATGCTAGGGAAGTATGCTACTTCTACGTGATTCTGTTTCATGTGTCTATTTCTACCGAAGCGTGGCCTTTCCTTGAGGTTGTCATTGGCTCCTGAGTCCCATCCTGTTTGTTCATTGACTTTGTGTCAGGTACTGTGTTAGGAAGTGGAGCTACAAGACGAATAAGGCATGGTCCCACCCTCCACGTGGGAGATGGCACATCAGTCTCATGAGGGTGCACACCACAGGCCCGGGAGAAGATGGGACAGGCGGGAGGGTAGCCGACTCTCCCTGAAAGCATAAGGACAAGCTTCCAGGAAATGGCATAGCTAGGCTGAGACTTGGACAGCGGGTTAAAGAGGCAGAGAGAGGCAAGAGGAATGTTCCAGATGGGAGAAGAGGACTGGAGGTGATGACAAGTAACATAGGGTGTGTGGGCTCTGCTGGGAACTTGATATTACAGAAGCCTGAAATTTGAGGCAGGGAATGTGGAGGAAGATGGAGGTGGTGGAGGGAAGTTTACCCGCGCGTGGCCTTGGCTTAGGTATTAAGGTGCTTTAGGAGAAGCAGGAACCAGTGAAGATAGGAGAACACGGTGACTACACAGGAGTATTAAGGGGGAGAGGAGCTATGGTGGTTGGTTGGTTGGTTGGTTTTGAGAGAGTTTCAGTCTTGTTGCCCAGGCTGGAGTGCGATGGCATGATCTTGGCTCACCGCAACCTCTGCCTCCTGGGCTCAAGCGATTCTCCTGTCTCAGCCTCCTGAGTAGCTGGAATTACAGGTGTGCACCACAACGCCCAGCTAATTTTTTGTATTTTTAATAGAAACAGCGTTTCACCATGTTAGCCAGGCTGGTCTTGAACTCCTGACCTCAGGTGATCTGCCAGTCTTGGCCTCCCAAAGTGCTGGGATTATAGGGAGCTAGGTTTTTGAAGGGAATTGGAGTTTGCTATTTTTCAAGGCCATTCAGTGGTTATAAATGAAACTTGTCATTAATATATTTGTGTCTACGTGTTTTAAAACATGTTTTTCTGCTACTCTCTTTTTATTTGGTTTGGAGATAGATGATGACTTCCTTCAGCGCCTTTTACGTGCCTTGCTATGTTAATGTCTCAAACACATGTGGGCCGTCTCATCACGGAGCTAGCCAGCTGACAGGGTAGTTTAATGTATAAATATGCATCCATTTGAGAAGAACTTAGAGATCACTTGATCAGCCCCATTATGTAAAATGTATGCAACAATCTACCTCCAACTATAGGGCGACATGAAACAGATTTTTTAAATACCATAGCAGGGAAAAAAATGTGTAACATTTGGGTTCCTCCAGTCCCACTCCTCAGTACTGATCAGGCCAGGGAACAGGTCTTGCTGGTGAAACCTCTCCCATCATGACAGTTGATTTCTCTTCATCTTGACCATTTCTGCCCAGCTCTGTCCTTTACCTGTGAATCTCTTTCCTCCCTCTCCTTCCTCCCCTTGACCTTTGCCTGCCATACCCAACTCCTCATTTCTCTGCTTAGAAAAATCCTACTTGCTTCTCAGAGCCTGACTCCATCACCCCATTTCTCCACACCTCCCAGGCAGACTCCTTCCTCCCAGTGTCCACCCCGCCCCCCAGGTCTCTCTAGTTGAATAGCAGATGTTCTCTCTCCCACTTCCCTGCAGGGCTTCTCGGTAGTGACCCTAAAAGTGAGCTTCTACCAGTGAGAAAAATTGCCTGGGTGTAGCAGGAATTCCCACAAATGCTTAGGAGTTCAATATAATTTTTAGCAAGTGGGAAAGTTATCGTTTCTGTTCCAGTGATGTGAACTGTTTTTGTGAGTTCTCAGTATGCACCCGGAAAATAAAACAAACAAACAAAAAACAAACCACAACCCAGTGACTTGGTCATTTACCTGTGCCATCTCATGTAATTCTTCCAACAAGGAACTTGCAGAGGCTGCGTAGCTGTAGGGGACCCAGGGTCCCATCTGTGTGCTAACCTGCAAGGCAGCCCCATGTAATCCAGTACTGTGGCTTTGTTGTCCAGCCCTCCACCTCCAGGAGCCCACTCAATGATGACTTTTGACAAAAGTCACCTGGATTATCCCTCTTTTGGGGTCCATGATGCCACCAACATGCTAAACTTAACAAATACATTACCAGGGTACTGCTGAAGTAAGGATTGTTACTGTAAGTGATTTTCCCTGATTTGACCACTACTAATAAAATCACAAGAATTGTCCCAAATACTGTAGAAAAAGGAATGCCTTTTATTTCTCAAAAGTGTTCTGCTGCAGTTAGTTTAAATAACACATAATAAACTATAAAATGCTTGTGGCTATATCCAAAATGAACATTTTTAATGTAATTTTTTAAATTTGTCAAAAGCATATATCAATGGTCATAAAAATTTTTTATATCCTTTGGCCCCATTACCTCACGCTGGGGAATTTATTCCAAGAATATAATTTGAAAGAGATTAAAGCTCATAGGCACAGATATTTTCAGCTCAGCATTGTTTATACTGGAAACACCCCAAATGTTCAGCAACAAGGGGAACAGTTTTGTAAATCTTGCTACAGCAACTTAACAAAATTATAAGCTTCCGTTTATAATTGTAAATTTGGAAACTTTGTAGTACAACAAGAAAGTCTGTAGTCCAGCAAAAAAACTGATCATGTTAAATGTTTCTGATTTCTTAGTTTTTCTCCCGCTGATTCTTATCTGTGTCCTGGTCATACTGTCAGTGTATAAGTGCGTATTTAATAAACATTCACTTTTTACTATATCAGCAGTATTCCCTTCTTAGAATGGTTTGCTTCCCTGATTTTAATGGACTTTCATGTCACCTGGGGATCTTATTACACTGTTATTCTGATTCCGTAAACTTTATGGGGAGCCCCAGATTCCACACTTCTTAGAGGCTCTCAGATACTGCTGATGCTATTGGATCATGCATCTCGAATTGAGTCGCAAGGGCCTGGAGCTATTTGTATATGAAGAAGATGCTACTGACCCAGTGCCTCATGTTATCTTGAAAGGCAGCTGTGACCTTTCTAGCAACTGAAGGGATGGGGACTAGAAATGAGTGTTTTCTGGTGTTTCTCGAATAAAGCTACTGTCTTGTATCCAGATTGATCACCAGGGTCTGTATGCCCTTCAACTAACTTGAAATTGGTCGGTTAACAGAAATGACTGGGTGGCACTAAAATAAATTATTCTTTGTATAACAAGTGAGAATGGGCCCAGCATGGTGGCTCATGCCTGTAATCCCAGGGCTTTGGGAGGCCGAGGCGGGTGGATTACCTGAAGTAAGGACTTCAACAGAAGCCTGGCTAACATGGTGAAACCCCATCTCTACTATAAATACAAAAAAAAAAAAATAGCCGGGTGTGGTGGTGGGGGTCTGTAATCCCAGTTACTCAGGAGGCTGAGGCAGGAGAATTGCTTGAACCCCAGAGGTGGAGGTTGCAGTGAGCTGAGATTGTGCCATTGCACTCCAGCACGGGCAACAAGAGCAAAACCCTATCTCAAAAAAAAAAGAATAATCATAAGAAGAAAGGGTCTTCTATTGTAATCATAATTATACTATCATTGTTCTTTGATACAATTTGGAACCTGATTACGAAGTTGAAAATCCTCATTTTATTAAGAAAAGCTTTGCTGTGAGTTACGGTACTGGAAGAAAAGTCTTGGCCTGGCCATGGCAAGGATTCCTCAGGCCTGGTGGTGTGAAGCAGAGGAGGGCGCCCACCATCTCTTTAGGGCAGATAATGGAGAGTGTTTCTATGACAGTGGGGAAATCAGCTCACCGTTGTGTTGATAAACACAAGGAATTTTAGCTGTCCTTTGAGCTTGAATTGTAGTGGTGATTGCCGAAACCTACTTTCGTTTTTAGAAGGTAATACTCCACTTGCTTCCCCACAGTGACTGAAGCTGGCTTTGGTGCTGACATCGGAATGGAGAAATTCTTCAACATCAAGTGCCGCGCTTCCGGCCTGGTGCCCGACGCGGTTGTGTTGGTGGCAACGGTGCGGGCTCTGAAGATGCACGGAGGCGGGCCCAGTGTAAGTGCGCACACCGCCTTCCCAGCACCGAAGCGTTTCGTTATGTTAAATCAGAGTTTCGCATTTGAAAAGTTTCTGCCTGTTTAATGACTAGTTTTCTTTTTTTGGGGGCGGGGGGGACGGAGTTTCGCTCTTGTTACCCAGGCTGGAGTGCAATGGCGCGATCTCGGCTCACCGCAACCTCTGCCTCCTGGGTTCAGGCAATTCACCTGCCTCAGCCTCCTGAGTAGCTGGGATTACAGGCACGCGCCACCATGCCCAGCTAATTTTTTTAATTTTTTTTGTATTTTTAGTAGAGATGGGGTTTCACCGTGTTGATCAGGATGGTCTCGATCTCTTGACCTCGTGATCCACCCGCCTCGGCCTCCCAAAGTGCTGGGATTACAGGCTTGAGCCACCGCGCCCGGCCCTAATGACTAGTTTTCTGGAGTATTTTTCCTATAGACTGCCTTGTGGACATCTAAAACTTTTTTTTTTTTTTTTTTTTTTAAACAACACCACTATAGAGCACTTTGAGTTTAGTAAGTTCGAGTCAACAGTAACACCCACAGTTCTTTCTAAGCAATATTTTGGAAAGGAGCATAATGCAGCCACTTTTTAGTCTTGAGCTTCATATCTGATACTCAGGCCAAGATTGTATAACCATATGGTAATGGGTGGTTAGAGGCTCCTGTCCCTGAACAGAACATAAGGCTTACAGTGAGTTCTTTGATGACTGAAATTTTTCAATGTTTGTACAGATAGTTTTTTGGTTCACTGATACTGCAGGTCATCAGATTTCATCTAAAACTATTTTCCTTCTCTTTCTGTTTATTATGATTTCTTCTCACAATTCTGTTGTAATACTGGATTTTTTCTAAGTGAGGTTTGCTTGGAAAACACAAATACTATTTTAACTTCTTTGAAGACTTTTGATATTTATCTATCCTAATATATATAGAAATTACAGGCATTGTAAAAGAAGTATATATTCCTTTTCACAGAAAAGCTGTGCATAGATTTTTGGGGTTTGTTGGGTTTTTTGATTTTTGTTTGTTTCATTTATAGGAATCTCCAAGTGGAAGATAAAACCTTTTTTACTGATGAATCATTTTGAAATAAAATAAAGTCCCTTTATCATTATAATATTCACATATGAGATGCACTGCCAAATCTGATTTCTTTATTGGGATACTGTACTGTGTATGTGATAAAAGGCATCTATTCAATGATTATTGCATAGTAAAAACAAATAGCAGGTTTGCCATCATGAAACGCCATAAAGCAATTCTTTGTCCTGGGAGAGGTGGACATTGTTTTTATGTCATTTTACAGGTAAGGAAGCTGAGGTTTGATAGGCTTAGGGAATATGGACAGTGTCAGCAGGCCAGCAGAGAGCCGAGGACTTTGGATCCAAATCTCTCCCTTTGGCCACCATGCAGAGCTAAATGTTAATGGAGGGCAGAGTGTCCTAAATCCAAACACACTCCTTATACCCAACACTTAAGCACTTCATTTTCATCTAAAGCTTCATCATCATTTCAAATGCAAGAATGAAAAGTAGTAAATCATAAAGAATTCTGACTTTACTCAAAACACCTCATGTTGCTAGCAGTTCTTCCTGGATTTCAGACATTGAATCTGTATAACAACTTCTCTTTTTTTTTTTTTCTGAGACAGAGTTTCGCTCTTGTTGCCCAGGCTGGAGTGCAGTGGTGCAATCTCAGTTCACCACAACCTCCACCTCACAGGTTCAGGCAATTCTCCTGCCCTGGCCTCCCAAAATGCTGGGATTACAGGTGTGCACCACCACACCCCGCCTAACAACTGCTATTTTTAAAAGCTACTCCTACCTATGTAGGATGCATTTGGAATTAGCCCTCCCTGCCCTGCTGCCCTGAAAATTATAAAATCAAAGCACTTTACTACTGGAAAGGGTTTAGAGATTGCCTGGTCTCTTTCAGTCTCTATAAAGAGAATATCTCTGAGGCACAGAGAGATCCAGTGGTTTGTGTAACATCACCCATCACGCATCTATTTCAGGGACTGATCAGACTTACAGTCAGAGTCTCTTGATGTCAGTCCCTTGGTTTTCCAGACTCTGGTCTCTGTCCTGTAAAAATTTTCTACGTGGTTTACAATCCTATTTCATTTTATCTGAATGTGTGTGCTCTGTTATTCAGTGGTTGCATTTTCATCCCACATTAATTCTTTGTGTCTCTTCCACTCTGGCTTAATGTCATGATTCTCAGCCAGTGATCACGGTAACAAGAAACAGGGTTAGCAGGCACAGATAGGGGTAGAGAATAAGAAAAGATAGGGACCAGCCAGGCATGGTGGCCCACACCTGTAATCCCAACACTTTGGGAGACTGAGGCAGATGGATCACCTGAGGCCAGGAGTTCGAGACCAGTGGTGGCGGCGTGCCTATAATCCCAGCTACTCGGAAGGCTGAGGTGGGAGAATCACTTGAACTCTGGAGGCAGAGGCTGCCGTGATCTGAGATCGCACCATTGCCCTCCAATCTGGGCAACAAGAGTGAAACTCCGTCTCAACAAAAAAAAAGAAAAAAGAAAGAGAAGGTGGAGACCAGGAAGCTCCGTGAAGCTAAGCATCCCTCTATTGGGCCCCAGTAGTGCCTTCTGCTTCATACCGTTTCATGAATGTCTTGTTCTCTGTCTCCCTATGTCATTCTTGTTTCCTTGAGTCTAGGGGCTGTGTCTTATTGATTGGTATGTTCCAGGTGTCTGGCATAAGTCTGTATGCAGGGAGTGTTTTCAATAATAGAAAGATAAATGAGCTTTCATCCCTTATTCTTCTTCCGTAGTGCTCTTTTTGGTATCCTTCCTTCTTACTTGAACAGCTCCGTATTTTTGAGCCATGATTATTCATTTCTACTTCTGTTTTCTTTTTTCTTCTTCTTTTTTTCCTTTTCTACTACAAATACTGTGCTGGGATCCACTTCCTTTTGATCATTACGCAAATAACCGTGGCAGCCTCTTATGTTTTTTCAGCTTGTTTTTTTTCCATAATTTGTGCAGTGGAAAATCCTGTGGCCCTTGAATTTGCCCATTTTAGCCTCAATCATTTTAAACTCACACCCTGTCCCCCAAAGTGCTCGCCAATCCTGGTGCAATCTAAGAACTAATACTCTGTTACACTTTGGGATCCACAGATTCTTTCACCATTAGTTCTTTAAACCCATTATATGAATCAGGGTTCTTCACACATAGAACCAATAGGATGTGTGAATAGAGAGAGAAATATATTTATTATAAGGAATTGGGTCACATGATTACAGAAGCTGGCAAGTCCAAAATCTGCACCGTAGGCCGGCAAGCCGAAGACCCAGGAGAGCCGGTGGTGTTAATGCAGTCTGAAGGCAGCAGTCCACTGCAGAATTCTCCTGTGCTCAGGGGACGCCAGTCTTTTTGTTGTATTCACAAACGCCTTTGACTGATCAGTGGAGACCCACCCACATTATGTAGGGCTACCTGCTTACTCAAAGGCTGCTGATTTCCATGTTAATTGCATCTACAGACATCCTCACAGAAACACCCAAAATAATGTTTGAACAAATATCTAGGCACCCTAGAACCCAGCTAAATTGACTTATAAGGTTAACCAGCAAGGCCAGGCACAATGGTTCACACCGGTAATACCAGCACTTTGGGAGGCCAAGGTGGGAGGACCGGTTGAGCCCAAGAGTTTGAGACCAGCCTGGGTAATATAGTGAGATCTCATTTGTACAAAATAATAAAAAATTATCTGGGTGTGGTGATGCACACCTGTATTCTAGCTACCTGGGAGGCTGAGGCAGGAGGATCACTTGAGCTCAGGACTTTGAGATGGCACTGAGCTGTGATTGTGCGTCTGCCCTCCAGCCAGGACAAGAGAGCTTTATGGCAGTTACTGTAAAATGATTTTGAATGGTGATGTACTCTGTATAAATCAGGTGTTAAACATTTTATTAGTTTTATGTTCTAATTTGAACCAGTATGTGAGAGGTTTCATACTGTTCCATTGGCTCAGATAGGAATCATCCAGGGAGGTTTTGAACATTACTGATCCCAGATTCCCCACCCAGAACTGCTTTCATTGGTCTGGGTGGAGCCCAGAGATCGGTGTTTTCTACAGGCTTCCTGTAAGCCTTTAGGTATAGCCAATGCTGCCAGCCACTGTTTTAAAAGCACAAAATGTAGAGCTACCTTTCCAAAAACCGCCTGTGATTGTGTTCTTTCTTTCAGGTCAGTTGCGTAAGCATTTTTATGGGATGTTCTTCATGTTTTCTCTCCTTATTTCAGGTAACCGCTGGTGTTCCTCTTAAGAAAGAATACACAGAGGAGGTAAGGGAGCTGTTTAGATGCTCGTGTGAAGAATCTCTCAAATCCAGTGGCTGGTTGGCTTACAGTGAATGAGGCCTTTGTCAGTGGTCTCTTAGAAAAAAAGTGCTGTTCTGACCGGGCACAGTGACTCACACCTGTAATTTTAGCACTTTGGGAGGCTAAGGCGGGCAGATTGCATGAGGCCAGGAGTTCAAGACCAGCCAGGCAAAAACCCATGGCCAACATGGCAAAACCTCATCTCTACTCAAAATACAAAAATTAGCTGGGCTTGTTGGCTCACACCTGTAGTTCCAGCTACTCAGGAAGCTGAGTCACAAGAATCGGTTTAATCCGGGAGGCGGAGGTTGCAGTGAGCTGCAATCACGCCACTGTCCTCCACCCTGGGCGACAGAGCGAGACTCTGTCTCAAAAAAAAAAAAAAAGAAAAGAAAAGTGCTGTTCTAAAAATCCAAGAGGAAATGAGTGGGGTGAAAGGACAAAATCATTCTATTAACTCTTAAATATCAAGAAAAGATGGATATAGGCTTTGTCTACTGTTCTCTACCTCCAGGGCAGCCATCACAGCAGGAGCTCAAGGTCTTCAGGTCATAAACAAATAGGAAGCTTACACTTGTGTACTCCTTTGTCATGGAAGGTCTACATACGGTTGGCTTTATGGCTTTCAGGAGTGGCTTACACATTTCTGTAAATAGACTTTGATTTACTGGCAGCAGTACATCTTACCTCCTACAGGTGGCGCCAGGGATCTGAGCCAGAAATACCTGGGCAGAGCTCCTCACCTACCTGGGACCTTGGTACCTGTCAGGCCCCAACCTGCAGAGTGTGGGTGCATTGGGTAGATCCTGTCTGGGGGGCTAGGGGGCTGCCAGGCTTCAGACCCACGCATATGCCATTGGACCCAGAATCATTTTAGAAGTTATTTTGAAGATGAACCTCCTTATTCTTGCAGCCATCGTTCTTGGACGAAACAGTGAAAAAGATGCAGCAAATCCTGCCAGGGAGGTACTGCCAGCTCAGCTTGGCAGGTTTGGTGGGAGGTGATACCCAGGGGTCTGCGTTTTGCTTTGTTCTTTTTGACAGAACATCCAGCTGGTGGCAGACGGCTGCTGTAACCTCCAGAAGCAAATTCAGATCGCTCAGCTCTTTGGGGTTCCCGTTGTGGTGGCTCTGAATGTCTTCAAGTGAGTCCACCCTCCTCCTTTAACTGTGGGTGTATCACTAGGCCACCCTGTGAATGATATTTGTGTCTTGGGGTATTTGGTCTTTCTCTGCTTCATCTAAAAGTACACAGAAATACCCAGCCCCTCCTATTTGTTTATTTGGTTTGGTTTATTTTTATTTGGTTTGAGAAGCAAATGTCTTCTCACAGCATTATTAAGAAGTGAAATTTATATATAGTGAGTTACTATTTCTTTGTTGTTTTTTTTTATATATATATAATTCTACCCAGCATTTTTGTCTGAAACAAACTGTGAATGATCAAAGGGATATGTTATGGAATTTTCTTGATAACACCCTTAACAACTTGAAATATTTGAGTCATGTTGGAGAGGATTTTTTTTTCCAAGGCTTTCTTTAAGTCTGATTTATGTAAACATGATGTGACCGCTTTTGATGTTTAAAATATATTCAGTGTTAAGGAGCGAAGTTCTGTAGAAGTGGTTAGTCTTTCTTTAAAAAACATCACTAAATGGATACAGATGCAAAACCACAAACATTTTCATCACTAGGACCGACACCCGCGCTGAGATTGACTTGGTGTGTGAGCTTGCAAAGCGGGCTGGTGCCTTTGATGCTGTCCCCTGCTATCACTGGTCAATTGGTGGAAAAGGGTCTGTGGACTTGGCTCGGGCTGTGAGAGAGGCTGCCAGTAAAAGAAGCCGATTCCAGTTCCTGTACGATGTTCAGGTAAGATCTAGTAAAAACAATGGCTGGCATTTCTTCCACCTTAGCTTAGGTTGTCCCGTTCAGTTGTCACTACAACCCTGCAGATAAGAAAACTAAAGATAGAAGAGTTTAGGCCGGGTGTGGTGTCTCACACTTGTAATCCCAGCACTTTGGGAGGCTGAGGTGGATGGATCACTTGAGGTCAGGAGTTCGAGACCAGCCTAGCAAACATGGAGAAACTCCCATCTCTACTAAAAATACAAAGATTAGGTGGGCATGGTGGTGTGCGCCTGTCGTCCCAGCTACTTGGGAGGCTAAGGTGGGAGAATCTCTTAAACCCAGGAGGTGGAGGCTGCAGTGAGCCAAGATCAAGATCATACCAGCCTGGGTGACAGAGTGAGTGACGGAGTGTACTCCAGCCTAGGTGACAGAATGAGATCCTGTCTCAGACAAACAAAAAGGTAGAAGCTTTTAAGCCATGTGACAAGGTCATATTTCCAAGCGCAGACCATAACTCTATGTCCCAAAGCCTGTGCTTTTGAAGACTCCCAAATCACAGGCCTAAGTGAGGAAGTACTTTAGCGAACAGGATTTGACAGATGATACTTTCAGGAGTTACACAGGAATAAGACTTTTGAGCAACTTCGTGAGGCTTCGGAAACCATGGGAGGTATTTTCCTTGTTCATTTCTGTGATGGTCCTTTTCTCTTGTGGTTTCATTGAACTATGTCTAGTTTATGTGTATATATGTATATTTTCATTGTGGTAAAATATAAATAACAAAATTTACCATCTTAGCCATTTTTACGTGCACATCAGTAGTGTTAAGTACATTCACATTGTCATGCAGCCGATCTCCAGAACTCTTTTCATCTTGTAAAACTGAAACTGTACCCATTAAAGAGCAAGTCCCCATGCCCTCCCCACACCCCTGCCAGCCACCATTCTCCCTTGTTTCTATGAATTAACAACTCTAGGGACCTCATGTAGGTGGCATCATACGGTAATCATACAGTCTTTCTGTGACTGGCTTATTTCACTTAGCGTAATGTGCATGCATGTTGTAGCATGTCAGAATTTCCTTCCTTTTTCAGGCTGAATACTCTTCCATTCCTTGGATACACCATATTTTGTTTCTTCATCCGTCTGTGGGTGGACACTTGGGTTCCTCCTCTTGGCTATTGTAAATACTGCTGTATGAACACGGGTGTTCACGGCATAGGTACACATATCCCTTCAAGACCATGTTTTAAGTTCTTTTGCACATGTATACCCAGAAGCGGGATTCCTGGGTTGGTTCTCTAAGATAGTTTTAAGCGTGTGTTGATGGTAAGCCTTCAGTCAGAAGATCTGAGCTTCCCAGGCAGGGCCCACTCCTCAGATCGTCTGTCTTTGGACCCCTTTGACGTCTGCATTCTGAATTCTGTGGCTCTGGTTCTGGTTCATGGATTTGTCTTCATGGGTAGTGTGTGATTGCAGAGTGCCCAGGTTTCTTTCTTCCTTTTTTTTTTTTTGAGACGAGTCTGACACTGTTGCCCGGGCTGGAGTGCAGTGGTGCGACCTTGACTCACTGTAACCTCTGCCTCCTGGGTTCAAGCGATTCTCTTGCCTCAGCCTCCTGCGTAGCTGCGATTACAGGCACCCGCCCCCACACCCAGCTAACTTTTTGTATTTTTAGTAGAGACAGGGTTTCACTATGTTGGCCAGGCTGGTCTCCAACACCTGACCTCGTGATCCACCTGCCTCAGCCTCCAAAAGTGTTGGGATTACAGGCGGGACCAGCGTGCCCGGCCCAGAGAGCCCAGCTTTCAGATTGCTGCTTCTCCTCTAACTTCATCCCTCACGTATTCTATCGGTGTGTCACTCAGATGTCACAGACACTCTGCTTTCCTGATCAGTGGCATAAATCAATAGCATAAGTGAAGAAGAAATCAGTGAAGCAAGAGCTTAGCAGCGTTGTCAATAAGCCTGGATTGACAATAGTGAGAGAGCCAGGCTGATGTATTAATATTTACTATTACCGCAGTGCCTGATTAAGGAGGTGTTTGTGTGCCGGGTGTATGGGCGCTTTACACGTGCTCACCATTTTGCTTCTAACATCCTTCTTAAGTGGGAACTTGTGAATCTTCCCATTTTACCGACAAGAAAACAAAAGCACACAGAGACTAAGTCAGCTGCTCAGTGTCCCATAGCACGGCAGAGGCAGGGCTGGGGGAAAGAAAGAGTGTCCAGAGGACTGAGTTATCATCCTGCTCTGTCCTTCAGAGCTAAGTACTACGCTCAAAGGTGTGTGTGTCTTGGAGGTCCGGGGGGAGACATAGTTAAAGGGGACAGTGACTAAGTGACCTTTCTTGATGAGGAAGGGTGACAGTGATGGGTACAGGCACAGATTCCAAATGCAGCCAGTGTTTATGGAAGGAAGGGCACAGGGAATGAATTGGAGACTAGCTCAGAAAAGGTTTGTCATTTTATAAAGCCATTTTATAAATAAGGAACTAGAATATTCTAGACTACAGAGGTGGTAGAGATCAATTGAGGGAGAAGATTTTGGATGAGTGAAAAGGAAAATGTTCCAACTGTATTAATTTTGAGTTCTCAGACCTAGAGGTGTTCAGCGTAAAAACCGATATAGCCCTGCTGTGGGCAAGTCAGAGGCTTTGAAGCCAACTCAGATGGCAGTGGCCAGGGAGACCCTGGGTTCCCGTTCCTTGGTCCTGGGTAAGGGTCACCAGGGTTCCTACAACCCCTGGCACACGCCAGGGCCTTTCTACACAAACCACTGTGGGGAGAGTCACCCCCAGATCCCACCGTGAGTGTGAGAACGCCTTGCCTTCTGATCATGAACCACCCCACTCTACGTGGCAAAGACAGTTATTTTCATGAGTGATTTCACAAAGTGTGGCTCTTTTCGAGGAAAACATCCCGGGTGAAAAAGGGGTCAGTTATCAGAAGAAACGCTTCTGAGTTATACTGTCTCAGACATGCACCAACCCTACGGTGAACCCTTTTAGTTCCACTGATGCTTAAATTATTTTTTTTCCTGAATTCCCATTCTTCAAGGAGACAGTGCTGCTAAAATGTCAGCTCTCCTCTGAAAGGAGGAGAGTGTTTAAGAACACTGTGGCCTAACGTCCTCTATTGGATAGGCAGCCTTAAGGCCACGATCACTGCCTTCTCTGCCAACTCACCTTGCGCTTTTCTTGTTAACAGAAATTTGATTTGAGCTGAATAATTGTTTGTTAGATAATCAGCCTCCCAGCCTGCTGCAGCGTGATGGTCCATGAAAAGAGCTGCTGCTGGGCTGCTGCTGGCTCTCTTTGACTGTCTGCCCGTTAGCTACATTCCTCACACTGGCAAGATTTAGATCATCTAATACAATTTACAGTCCTGACTTGTTACCACGTAGAAATCTGAATTCATTGGTGCAGTCAGTAATAGAGCTGAAACCTTCTTCCCCCCCGATTTCCTGCGTTGGTTGGTGCTTGTAAAACTTTAGTAACTAATTGTGGTTTTCTGGAAGCCCTTTTTCCTCCCCCCACCCCCACCCTCACAACCAACCCTTGGATTCTGGGCAGTGAGAAAGGTGTGACATTGCTCTACAGGAGAAAGAAATAAAAAATGCTTCTGCATGGAGCACTCTCCTGCCTTTGCTTCTTAGTGCAAACTGGGTGTCTGCATGCTCTTTGCTATCTCCCCAGACTTTATAGCCCCAAGAATGTATTCAGTAGAAGACTGATGGCATCTTGTGTGCTGTTCTTTCTCCACCCCCGTCTTGTGTTGTGGAAGGAAAACACCTGAGATCATTTAGGGGAATGAGGATTAGCGTTAGAGCCCAGGGCGTGACTGCATTTGCATGCGAAGTGGAAACGGGCTCAGAACCCCTGTGGAAAGTGGTTTAGCTGGAGAGAGTGGGGCCGCTGGCTCTTGGAGACGCTGGGTGGCCAGACACCAGTGTGCCAGACTTCCTGATGGCGAGCTCACAGGTAAAGCGAGACCCGCTGCACTTCTGACTTGAGAGTCTCTCCTGAACTTTACAGAAAATTGACTTCGGCAGCAACTGCTATCTAGAGAACCATTCGGCATCTCTTTTTGCCACAGTAACTTCTAATTCACTTTTAATTACGGTACCAGATGGAGGCAGCAATTAATAATTCAGAACAAAGATTGAAAAATAGGGAATAAGACGTAGTAGACTAATTGCTCAAAAGGAGTTTATTGTGTGAACATGCATGTGTTTAAACTTGACATACAGCGGATCATTTTCTCTCTTACCCTGGAGGGTAATTGCAATCCCTTTAAGAAGCTGTTAAAAGTCCCCTTCAAAATTGATTTCTCTTTGACTTTTCCTTTTCTAATGTGACTTTTGACAATGATATTTTTATTATTTTTTATTATTTTTATTATTCACTAATATTATTCACTTTATTATTCACTAATATTATATCTCCATGTCTGTAGTCACACAGGGAAATATGATGGCTGAAAGAAAAACTAATCTATATGCACACTTAATTTGCTAAGAAAGCCCTCCTCCATACATTCTTCCAGCTTTGTCTCCACGCATCCCTGCTGCTGTGTGAGCTCAGGTCTGTGTTATAGATGGGAAGGTGATGGACTTGTCTGTAACAAATGGACGCTTGATAGGAGAAGGAACATATTATATAGAGCTAACAGGCTAAAGCTTCAGGATCATGCAAATTAAGTTTAAACCTTGAGTAGGCCTCCTACCATGGACACAATTTGGGAAAGCTGACTCATCTCTCCAGCCTCAGCATCCTCATTTGTACAATGGTGTCTGACAGTGACACCAACTTCACCAAGTTGCTATGAGACCCAAATGGAATGTTCCAGAATAAAATGCTGGAACATAGAAAGCAGGCAATGAAGGCTGGGTACTGTGGTTCACGCCTGTAATCCCAGCAGAGGCCGAGGTGGGCAGATCACCTGAGGCCAGGAGTTCGAGACCAGCCTTGGAAACGTGGTGAAACCCTGTCTCTACTGAAAATACAAAAACTAGACAGGTGTGGTGGCAGGCACCCATAGTCCCAGCTGTTCAGGAGGCTGAGGCAGGAGGATCGCTTGAACCCGGGAAGCAGAGGTTGCAGTAAGCCAAGATCGCACCACTGCACTCCAGCCTGGGCAACAGAGTTAGACTCTGTTTCAAAAAAAAAGAAGGAAGGGAGTCAATTAATGCTAGCTCCTCCTCTGTCATGTTCACTTTGGAAAGAGTGTGGGCCTCCTAAATCCACCTTCAGGAATTCTCCTGTAACTCAAGGTAACTTTGTCAAACTCCAAGGTTAGTTTCTTTCGCACTGGGTTAAAACCAGGAAATAGAAACAAAGTCTCCTAAAGCACCTACTCAACTAAACTAAGACATGGGCATTTTTCTTCTCTGAGAATTGGGAGCCCTTAGTGATATCAACAAGCATCAGTCATTTTTGCAAAGAAGGAGTTATGACCCCGCAAAGTCAGCTTGACATTCTGTCCGTATATTGTTTGTTAGATCAGGATCTAGGTTGAAAATCATCTCTGTATCCTTCCTCTAACCTTGCAGACATTTTGAGGTGTAGCCTGGACAGCAAGACAGGATAGTGTTTGTTTTTATTAAAAGGTCTTTCCTGTTCCTTGCGTGAAGCCTTTCTCTTGATCCCAGTGGGGGCTGGATGAAAGACCAAAACACACCACGAGGACTGCAGCATGGAGCCACGGCTGGCTCTGCTTTACACTCTCACTGCTCATATGGCTAGGGGCGTTTCCTCTTCTGCTGCTCTTTTTTAAGGCAGGATGTTTGCTGTTATTGTTGTTGCTTTTCTGGTTGGTTCTTAAGAAATTGTTTTCTGTCTTGCTAGTGTCAGCTGGAAGCTACAGCCGTTGTTGGGGTGTGGGAGCTGTCCTTAACGCGGACTGCAGCGTTTGCAGCCAGAGCGTCCACAGTTAAAGAAACATTTAAAATACATATCTGTGGATCTATAATGGGGGGTTTCCCATTGTGGTAAAAATCTGCATAACATAAAATTTCCCCTTTAATCGTCTTTACATGTGTAGTCTCTGGCGTGAAGTACATTTACACTGTACATATAGGGTTCCGTTAATAGAATCTTAAAAGCTAAAATGGTAATGATGCACATCTCTGTTGCCTGTTATATTTTGCAGTAATTAGAAGGAAAAATCACCTTCTATCCCTCCTTTTGGTTGTCCTTGTCCCTGGAAAAGCTGTCTCCCCCTCGGGGCCTTTGACCTCCCGCTCGGGGCCTTTGACCTCCCGGTTCGCCCTCCCATCTTCAGCACCCGTAGCCCTTTCTTCAGCGCTCACCTCTCCTCTCATTGTGGATTAGAATATTTGGAGTGTTCTGTGGAAAGCTGGCCTTACATTTTCCAGTCAACTGTGTATCTCTCTCACCTGTTTCTCCTATCTGTGCTCTTTAATATGCTGCTTTCTTAATTATGATTGAGCTGCCTTTAAACAGCTGTGATAGTCCAATGTGAATGGCTTCAATGACCCTCTCCCTCCCGGACCTCCTTTCCATGAGTCAACCCCAAATTTCCAGATATCTCCTGCTTTTTTTTTTTTTTTTGGGAGACTGAGTCTTGCTCTGTCACCCAGGCTGGAGTGCAGTGGCACGATCTCAGCTCACTGCAACCTCCACCTCCCAGATTCAGGCGATTCTCCTGCCTCAGCCTCCCAAGTAGCTGGGACTACAGGCATGTGCCACCATGCCCGGTTTATTTTTGTATTTTTAGTAGACATGGGGTTTCACCATGTTGGCCAGGCTGGTCTCGAACTCCTGATCTCAAGTGATCTGCCCACCTCACCTCCCAAACTGCTGGGATTACAGGTTTGAGCCACTGCGCCTGGTCCCAGATATCTCCTGCTTGACCAGACCTTCTGCAAACACACCTCAAATCTCTCTCAAATCTAGATGCTTCTCCAACATTGGCTCCTAGGTTCTCTGTGAAACCTCTCCCAGCCTGCCAGACCTCGCATTCAGCTGTGTTAGACAGTCTCGAGGCATCTGCACCTGTTGTGAGCACCGGCCTGACCTTCTCAAAATATCCCACTCATCCCTGTTTGATTCTGGCAAAGCCTGCCCCAGCTTTCTTTCCTCGTTGGTAGAAATAGTGCCTGATGAGAAAAAACAGTGGTCTGTATTTATTACACTTGCACATGTCACAAGAATCCCTGTAGTGTCATTGAAAGGCTTTCTTTTAGGCACATAAAATGATTGTCACTGTGATGGACGTTTCTAGAAATGCATGATTTCATCTAAAATTATGAGAGAAGGTAAGAAGGTAAAATGATGAACTATCAAAATCACATGACATGTTGGCCAGCTGCCTTCTACCATTCACTCCATCCCTCCCCAGGCTTTCCGACTTAAGTTTAGATCAGATGAGACCATTGCGGTGGAGAGAGTGTCCACTTTCTCAATCTAAAAGCAAGCTTGTGAGAATATTAAATATGATCACAGGGACAAACATTAAAGGTACCACATGTAATGGACCACCTCAGAGAAAACTACCACCTTAGGGTTTGGGGGAAAACAAACAACACAGGTTCCAGTCTCCCCAGTTTCTGAGAGGTTGGGGGGTTTGTTTTGAGTAAAGCCCAAGGGCTCCTTGAGCATCAACACAGAACCAGAGTTGCACCTGCTTCCATTCATATTGCTCTTATAACACATTGACGTTTCTAAGTCAGTTTTGTAGAAAAGGAATGAGCAGATGCATCACAAAAACACTGTGCCTTGCCAGGCGCGGTGGCTCATACCTGTAATCTTAGCATTTAGGGAGGCCAAGGTAGGAGGATCACTTGAATCTAGGAGTTCGAGACTAACCTAGGTGACATGGCAGATCCTGTCTACTAAAAATATTCTAAAAATTAGCCAGGCATAGTGGCACATGCCCTTTAGTCTCAACTACTCAGGAGGCTGAGGTGGGAGGATTGCTTGAGCCTGGGAACCAGAGGTTGCAGTGAACCAAGATCACACCACTGCTGCACTCCAGCCTGAGCAACAGAGCCAGCGCTACCTCAAAAACAGGCCAGGCACAGTGGCTCACACCTGTAATCCGAACACTTTGAGAGGCCGAGGCAGGCAGATCACTTGAGGTCAAGAGTTGCAGACCAGCCTGGCCAACACGGCAAAACCTCATCTGTATTAAAAATAAAAAATTGTCCAGGCACAGTGGATCACAAGATCAGGAGTTTGAGACCACCCTGGCCAAACATAGTGAAACACCGCTTCTACTAATAATACAAAAATTAGCAGGGCATGGTGGCACATGCCTGTAGTCTCAGCTACTTGGGAGGCTGAGGCAGGAGAATTGCTTAAACCTGGGAGGCGGAGGTTGCCGTAAGCCAAGATTGCACCACTGCACTCCAGCCTGGAGAGTGAGACTCTGTCTCAAAAAAAAAAAATATATATACAAAAATTGGCTGGGCATGATGGTGCATGCCTGTAATTCTAGCTACTCTGGAGCCTAAGTCATGAGAATCACTTGAACCCGGGAGACGGAGGTTGCAGTGAGCCGAGAACATGCCACTGCACATGAGCCTAGGTGACAGAATAAGACTCTGTTTCAAAATTTAAAAAAAAAAAAATGTACGTGTTAGAGGGCCAAGCAGAGTGCTGGAACCAGTCGGCCCCTTCCCCTCTTTTGGGTGAGACGAGATCTTTAAAATCACTTATTCCCGCTGGGCATGGTGTCTCACGCCTGTAATCCCAGCACTTTGGGAGACTGAGGTGGGCGGATCACAAGGTCGGGAGTTCAAGACCAGCTTGGCCAATATGATGAAACCCGGTCTCTATTAAAAATACAAAAATTAGCTGGGCGTGGTGGTGTATGCCTGTAGTCCCAGCTACTTGGGAGGCTGAGGCAGAAGAATTGCTTGAACCTGGGAGGCAGAGGTTGCAGTGAGCTGATTTTGCACCACTGCAAGCTAGCCTGGGTGATAGAGCGAGCCTCCATCTCAGGAAAAAAAAAAATCACTTATTCCCATATCTTCTCTTCTTTTGGCCTTGCTACACTGTTCTATTTGAGAGTAATAAAAGATTACCCATGTGGATTTCTTACTGTTTCATGTGGGAAAATGCAGCTTCTCTAGCAGTGAAACTTTCTTCCATTTCCCAGAGTCCACCTGTCCTCCCTGTGCCTCAGGTTTGCTGTAGGAGGATGAGACTCCCTACATGTACGTATCTTCAGAGTGAACCTGTTGCCCAGGGCTACCAAGCCCACAGGGCTCCATGCGCACTGAGCAGGCTTGTGGATGTCAGCACGTAGCTCAGATGTGCTGGTTTCCAGCCAAGGACATGCTTTGTGTCAACGATACAGGAGCCTGTTGTTCTCAGTAACAAGGGCAGAGCTGCTCCCAGGACTCCAGGTGGTATTGGTAATGCAAGTCCTTGCGCCTAGTGTGGTGTGGTCAGTATAAATTAATATCGACAGCTGCCTGTTGTACTTGAATTTGAAGTACAGGAAAGGCTCCTTGCCAAACTGTATTTGTAGATCATTTAAAATTTATGCTTCATTTAAAATACAAAATGCGAATGGAAATAATTACTGTGTATCCGGAAATGTCTATTCAACTTACTAGTTTATTGTTCCTGTTCTTTACATGTTTTACGGGCCTTGGAATACCCTTTGCTGATATCACAGCATAGGAAGATTTAACCCGTGTGAATTCAACTCTGTGGCCTCGGGAAAAGAAAAGAACAATGTATTTTTCATTCACTGTGGCCCTCGATGCATGCCAACGACTTCACTGTGTGCAGGGCTGAAGAAATAGCAGTGTGCTCCAACACTCAGCAGCAGCAGGGCCTCATTAAGAGATGCTAGGGTCTTGACAGTGGAGTATTATGCAGTGTTTCATGGGTCTTCTGAAAGATTTTTCAGGGTTGCTGACTTTAGAAGTTGGTCTCTGAGTAAGATGAGACATCCCTACATTACAAAGCCTTCATGGATCTTTCCTTCTAACACTTCATTTTTAAACTTTTGTTCCATTTCATTTTATTTTGTCCATTGTTAGTCACCAAAAAAAATATTATTATTATTACTTTTGAGGCGGAGTTTTGTTCTTGTTGCCCAGGCTGGAGTGCAATTGTGCGATCTCAGCTCATTGCAACCTCCACCTCCCGGGTTCAAGTGATTCTCCTCCCTCAGCCTCCCAAGTAGCTGGGATTACAGGCATGCACCACCACACCCAGCTTATTTTTTATTTTTCATAGACAGGGGTTTGATCGTGTCGGTCAGGCTGGTCAGGAATTCCCAACCTCAGGTGATCCGCCTGCCTCAGCCTCCCAAAGTGCTGGGATTACAGGCATAAGCCACCATGCCTGGCACCAAAAAATTATTTTAAGATGTACCTGCTTTTCTAGAATACACAGATCAGTTTTATTCCACTAAAAAGCAGGACTTAAATAATTTAATTGTAGAATCCCAGTGGGCATTTCCAGAGCCCTTCCAAGAAGGATATACTGTCTAACTTGGAGTGACTCAGCTTCTGGGATCCAGTTCACCACACTTACAAATTGAATTTCATAAAGCATGAAGGTCACCAGATCCTCTTCTGTTCCTCCATGGTGTCACTCAGTAGTGTTTATGTTGTGCCTGCTCTGTGGGAGAGACTGCCACCCATATCACCATTGCTCACTGTTATTTTCTGGACCCATACTGCCCAGTATCCCATGTGGCTAAGATTGACAGTTCCGTTTCTGTGTTGCTCCAGTCACATTTCCCATACTTCTAACAGCCACACAAGGCAAGTGAATACACAATACAATACATCTTCCACTGTGGCAGAAAGTGGCAGTGGACAGCTCTGTTCTAGAGTATTTCTGTTTCATATATATTTAGGAATTAATATACAGTAGAGGAGGGTTATATTTTTGTTGAATATGAAGATTTAATGTAATTTTAGTTCAAAATTGGCCAAAGATACAAGTATAGACACCAGGCTTTTGAAGTAGCTATTGTGTTAAGCAGCTGCGCATCATACAGACGGAATATTCACTGTGTATTCACTGTACTCAGCCCTGAGTTTGACACCATGTCACCTTGGCCTCTGCCTTTCTTTCCCTTCTTTGCCTGTTGAGATTTTTCCTGTCCTTTCTTTATTGCACTATTCCATCCACTCTTCCAGCTCTGTTCCTTTTCTTTTTTCTTCTTTTTTTTTTTTTTTTTTTTTTTTT
>NW_022437045.1:6137521-6171832 GCF_009761245.1 Sapajus apella | reverse complement strand
CCACCACACCCAGCTAATTTTTTGTAGAGATGGGGGTTTCACCATGGCCAGGCTGGTTTCGAACTTCTGACCTCGTGTTCCACCCACCTCGGCCTCCCAAAGTGCTGGATTACAAGGCGCGAGCCACCACACCCAGCCTATTCCAGCTCTTTTTCAATGTCTTACCAGCTTTTGCTGATTTTCAGGCCTCCCTCTGCAATCTGTATCTCTTGACTTTAATAGTAATGTTTATGCAGTCTTAACTCCACACTCTATTCTGTCATACTTGTGTATTGTGACTCATTGTCCCCAATCCATCAGAAGGTCTTTGTACACAAAGTCCCTGAAGCTCTACGGTCAACACCCTGACATCTTGAAAGGACTTGCCGTAGGCGAGTATTTGGTCACTTAACAGATGCCTGTGGGATCTTACTTTGTGCAAGTCCCTCTCTGAGGTATAATGTGGCAAGTCAATATATTAGTCAATATTTACAGAACCAAGAGAAAGCCAGCAATGATTAATGCATAAACAGTCGTAAACTGTTTGGCCGTTTTGTTTATAAAAGCTATCATTTACCACAGAGAAGTACAAGTGAATATCAAGTTCAGATCAAGACATTTGGGCTGAGCTTGGCTTTTTCTTTTTTCTTTCAAGAGCACACTTCTCCCCCAAATCTAACAGAGTAGCCATAGGCAATTCATTGCCTGCTAACATAACGTAAAAAGATGGCACGCAAGGGAAGAACCTTTTTGGGGCAGATCTTAGTATTTACACTAAACCCAAAAGATATGTTAACTGAGATATTTTTATTTCCTTATTTGTACTTGTGAGTGAAAAACAAAAACTGTAGCAGGAGTCACAAGAGTCCTTTGGCCATAGGCTTTGTAGCTGTGAGGTGAAGCCCTTTATTCAGCATGTGGCTGCAGGATTGTAGCTCAGGCTGTAGATAGTGCATTCTCTTCGGGTCCCAGGAAACAGTATCATACCTGTGGAGGCCAGCAGAATGCACCTGCATCTCCTCCAGTGGTGGAGAGGCTGAGGCTGGGCAGCGGAAGTGCCGAGTGCTAGGCAGCTCTGGGCTGATTAGATAGTAGTCCTGCTGAGAAGCACACAGCCCTGGCAATGAGGTTGAGGCAGGGAAGCAAGGCTGCCCTGTTGGGATTCACTGCTGACCTCTCAGTACCATCACGTGTGGGTGGGCACAATCGTCCTATAGGAAGTAAACCACAGCTATTCAGCTCATGCAGTCAGCCTGGCACCTCCTTGAAATTCCCAAAACACTTAACAATAAACTTTGATTGGAAAGGAAGATAGTTTAGGTATTAAGAAAAAAAAAAATGTATGTTGCTTCCTGCCTAAAAGAATTGAAAGCAGGGACTCAAGCAGGTCCTTGTTCACCCCTGTTCATGCAGCACTGTTCTCAGTAGCTGAAAGGTGGGAACCCCCTTGTCTGTCAGCAGGGATAAGCTAAATGTGGCACACACATACCATGGAACATTATTCAGCCTTGGGAAGGGCACTTGGTATCACGTGGTTGAACCTGGAGGACATTATGCTAAATGAAATACGCCAGACACAAAAGGACTGATACTACGTGATTCCGCTTGTAGGGGTCTGTAGAGCAGTCAGATTCATAGATGGAAGGTAGAATGGTGGTGGTCAGGGCCTGAGGGCAGGGGCATGGACAATTGCTGCTAATGGGTAGAGTTTCGGTTTTGCTAAATAGCGAGAGTTCTCGAGGTTGGTTGCACAGCACTGTAAATGGACTTAACACTACTGAATTGTACACTTAGAAATGATTAAAATGGTAAATCAAGCCAGGCATTGTAGCTTACGGCTATAAACCCAGTACTTTGTGAGCCTGAGGTAGGCACATCGCGTGAGTTCAGGAGTTCAAGACCAGCCTGGGCAACATAGCAAGACCTGCATCTCACAAAAATTTTGGAAATTAGCTGGTGGCATGCACCTGTAGTCATAGCTACTCAGTAGGTAGAAGGATCACTTGAGCCCAGGAGGTTGAAGCTGCAGTGAGCTGTGATCACAGTACTGAACTCCCAAATGAGACTCTGGGTCACAAAAAAGAAAAGAAGATGGTAAATTACATGCTATGTGTATTTTACCAAAATTAAAGTTCTTAAAAATAGATATTTCAGGCTGGTCACAGTGGGTCATGCCGGTAATCCCAGCACTTTGGGAGGCCGAGGCAGGTGGTTCACCTGAGTTCAGGAGTTCAGACTAGCCTGACCAACATGGTGAAACCCCACCTCTACTAAAAATACAAAATGAGCCAGGTGTGGTGGCACGTCTTTATTCCCAGCTACTTGGGAGGCTAAGGCAGGAGAATCGCTTGAACCAGGAGGCGGAGTTTGCAGCAGTGAGCCAAGATCTCGCCATTGCACTCCAGCCTGAGTGACAGAGCAAGACTCCTCAAAAAAAAAAAAAGAAAAAAAAAGAAAAGAAAACGTTGCTCCTTGCAAGGCATTGGCCGACCAGCAGTGGAGCTCTTGTCAGTTTCAGTACAGTGTCGGGAGCAAGCACTTGGGTGCGTAGGCTGCTCATGATCTAGATAAGAGGTGGTCCTGAGTCTCAAAGAGTTTAGCAGCCATTCTTGATTCTTCAGCTAACATGAGCAGTGAATCTTTCACATTAGAAGTTAACCTGTGTGGGTACGCCTGTAATCCCAGCAGCTCAGGTGGTCAATGCTAGAAAGTCGCTGGAGGCCAGGAGTTTGAGACCAGTCTGGGCAACATGGTGAGACCCCGTCTCTACCAAAAATTAAAAAAAGAAGAAATTACCCTTAAATTTCTCTCTGTAACCCAGCCTCAGCTTTGCACTCAGGCAGTAACCCTTTGTACAACGTTCCCGGTACCATATACCTCCTTATACAGAACCCTCCAGGCAAGGACAGGTCACTGCTGAGTGAGAGAGCTCTGTTATTATAGTTCTTCCTTAAACACTGCACTCAAAACTACTTCCTTCTAACTTTTGTCCCTTGGTTCACATTCTGCTTCCTTTCGATTTGTTACGTGGCATGGTTTACAAAAGGCCCCTTACCCTCCAAGAGATTTCAGTGTCTGTGGTGCTGCTGAGTCTCCTGTCACAGTCCCTACTCGGGCTCTATACAGCCCAAGATTGCATGAGTTTTTACTGGCAACCACTCAGTCAGGCCCCAGTGAATCCTTGTCCTCTGAAGTCACAGGTAGGAGCTCCAAAAGGGCATCTAGATGTCCGAGAAGAGGATGCTCACATGTGCCTAAGGGTCATCCATGAAGGCTTCGTGGAGGAGGTGGCCTTGGGGATAGATCTTAGAGAGCTCAGAGAGTTTTAACAAAGCTTGGTCTTTGAAGATTAATAATCTTTTGGCTTAATAAATACTTGCATATGTCTTCTCCCAGTCTGTCTCATTTTTTGAGCTTGCTTATAAAATCTTAAAACAAGTTTTAAATTGTGCTGTAGTGGAATCTATACATCATTTCCTTTATGGGTTATTCTGTCATTACCTCATTTAAGAAATCCTCTTCTACTTGAGGATAATAGCGTTCCCACTGTTTTCTTCCAATATTATAATTATAGTTTTCAAGTTTATGCCTTTGTTCCACATTGAGTTTATTTGGAGGCCTGGTATGTGGTAGGAATCTAATTTCATTTCTCTCCAGCCAAAAGTCAGATGGTAGTCAGCCTTTCTCTGTTGGTTCGTGTCACCTCTATTATATTCTATCCTGCACATGCTGAGGTATCTTTGTGGGTCTTCTTTTTCCATTGATTAATTTGTCTATACTCATGGAATTTATTAGCATAGTTTTGTGGTATGATTGATAGCTAGTAGAAGAGTCCTCTTTCTTTGTTCTTTTGGTTTTGTTTATTTTTAAAGTTATCTGACTAGTTATGCCATTACCCTGTGTTAGTTCACTCTTGAGTTGCTGTAAAGGAATCCCAAGACTAGTTAATGCATAAGGAAAAATAGTTTATTTTGGCTCATGGTTCTCAAGGCTGTAGAGGCATGGCACCAGCATCTGCTGGGCTTCTGGTGAGGGCCGCAGGAAGCTTTCACTCAGGGCAGAAGAGGAAGGGGAAGCCAGTGTATTACCTGGCAAGAGGAGGAGCAAGAGAGGGAGTGGGAAGTGCCACACTCATTTAAACAAGCAGATCTCTCGAGAACTGAGAATGAGAACTCATTATCACGGGGACAGCACCAAGCCATTCTTGAGGGATTTGCCCCCATGACCCAAACACCTCCCACCAGGCCCCACCTCCAACATTGCGGATTACATAGCACCATTAGATTTAGAGGGGACTAACATCCAAATGAGATCAACCCTTTGTTGTGAGGTTTAGAACTAGTTGGCCAAGTAACCAAAAATTATCTTGGAATTGCATTGAACTGAGTAAGTTTCAGAGAAGTGATGTCTGTGCAGTATTAAGTCTCCTCATCCACAAGCAAACTGTTTTTCTCCATTGACTCAGACTCTTTTTATGTCCCTCAGTGAAAGGTTTTAAGGCTTGCACCTTCACTTCTTTTTTATTTGTTGGAATATCCAATATTTAAGTTCCAGACCACAGAACAAGCCTACAGTAATAAAAACTGTAGTAATGGAAAACAGGTTTTGAAGCAGTTTTGGGGGAACAGTGTGCTAGCTTTTATTTATTTTCTCTTGTTGGGTAACTCTTGTATCAACAGTATTTTATACAAATGTGACACTTGACATTGCCAAGCAGTCCTTAAGGCACACTACAGGAGACTTCTGCCCCTTCGTTGACATCTGTTCTATCAGCATTTGGTTTAGCAGTTAGTTGTTCACCAAATAGTAAATCCAGTAATTGCATCATGCATATGCTTATTTGTTTATTTATTTTGAGACAGTCTTGCTCTGTCACCCAGGCCTGGAGTGCAGTGGCGCAATCTCGGCTCACTGCAACCTGCGCCTCTCAGGGTCAAACTATTCTCCTGCCTCAGCCTCCCAAGTAGCTGAGATTACAGACATGTGCCACCATGCCCAGCTAATGTTTGTAGCTTTAGGAGAGACGTGGTTTCACCATATTTCCCAGGTTGGTCTTGAACACCTGACCTCAAGTGATCCACCCACCTCAGCCTCCCAAAGTGCTGGGATTACAGGCATGAGCCACTGCACCTGGCCTCATATGCATTTCTACCCACAGAAAAATTATGGAAAATTTTGTCAAATGTGTTTCTTAAATTTAGAATTACTTTATCTGTGGAATATTCCTTTCCTAATGAATCATTCTTGTTTCTGAAGATCCCTTGCCGTATGCCACCGGCAGTCTGTGTCCAGGTTTTCAGTCTAACATTATGGAAATCATCTCCCCCAACACACTTATTTGCCTGTATCTAGTCTTCTCATGTTTCTTCCATGCCACGTGATTTCTCATAATTTGCTAAAGTGACAGTAGGTTCAGCCTCTGATTTTCCGATATAGTATTTGATCACATCAGCCCATTACTGTTCACAAAAAAAATACTTGTTTTTTAGTATTGCTGGGAGACTCCTGTCCTGATATATATGATTATTAAAAAAAAAAACCATAGTAAACAGGCCAGGCGTGATGGCTCATGCCTGTAATCCCAGCACTTTGGGAGGCCGAGATGGACAGGTTGTTGAGCCCAGGAGTTCAAGACCAGCCTGAGCAACATGGTGAAACCCAGTCTCTACAAAAAACGAAAAAAAAAAAAATCAGCCTGGTGTGATGGTGAACCCCGGTAGTCCCAGCTACTCAGGAGGCTGTGATGGGAGGATCACTTGAGCCTGAGGGGATGAGGCTGCAGTGAGCTGAGATCATGCCACTGCACTCCAGCCTAGGCGACAGAGTGATACTCTGTCTCAAAAGAAAAAAAAAAAGAAAGAAAGAGATTATAGTAAACTACATTTTTTAAAATGCTGCAATGGATAAAAATGGTTACAACTAGATAAGCAGCCTCTAAATTGCCTGAATACCTAAAGCTTGTTTGCTAGTTGACATCTGATCTATTTCTGACACTGACAATTTCAGTGCTTTAAGGGTGATAAAAGGAAAAAAGAGGGTGTGCTAGGAATTCTGCAGTCGCTGAAGGGGTATCCTGATAGGGAATTTTAAGCAATTACAGAAAGTCTCTTTAAACTTTAAAAAAAATCTTTAACCATGATTAAACTTACACAATTTTCTTATCATTTGTGTTTCTCCAGCTTCCAATTGTGGAAAAGATAAGAACCATTGCCCAGGCTGTCTATGGAGCCAAAGATATTGAACTCTCTCCTGAGGCACAAGCCAAAATAGATCGTTATACTCAACAGGTAAAAGTTGTACTTTCGGGGGAAAACACCCACCTTAGGCTCTCATAATACTCAGCTTGACTTGAGGATTTGTGCCTGTCTCGCCAGCACTCACCTTTGCTTAATCTATTTTATGGTTAACAAAGATTAAAGTAGTATCCTTGGGTAGAGTGTAGATTACATTTAGAACTTTATGGTGAGGCATATATCCTCCAATCTATGCATCATTGACTTCTGTGACTATAAATGTGTCTGATATGAGTGGTACCTCTGTTTGTAGGTGATGTGTGATCTTTTTTCCCTCCCACTCAGCCCAAAACGTTGAAACTGTCCTTTGGAGAATAGCTGCAGAGTCAGATTTAGATGACTTGCAATGCGTACTTTTCCTTGCAGGCCTGTTACCACCTTAAAAAAATAGCATGGTGCCAGGGTCGGCAAACAGGAGTGCAGCCTGTAAAGATGGGAATGTTTGGTGTTCTTCTTATGCAAGTGGTTCGTTGGCTTTTTACTGAGCTTGCCCACTGAGCTTGAAGGCTCTATCATCTTCTACCTCCAGCCACTGACAAAGGCAAGTAGGCGAGCAGCTGAGAAGGTGGCTGTGATCTGACAGCATGTGTCACCATCTAGACCAATGACAGTCACAATCAATCAACTCCATTCCAGGAGGCTCAGCGCCACCTTCACCAAAAGGACTATATGCCTCGAGTGTCCCCCCGACTTTGGTGTAATCAGTCAGAACACGTTAAGAGCCTGCTGGCTAGAGAAATTCATGATGGGTAGTGTTGGCCTTTTTTTTAAAAAAAATTCCCTAACTCCTTATGCTTTTTTGTAAACCAATTTGAAATTTTGTTACATGCTACCATTATCAGCCAGGGTATTTATTCTCCTAGGTTTGTTAAAATAGTCAACAACTGAGAAAATTCTATTCTTAGAATTTTCCCTGTATGTTCTTGGCTTATCCTTTACAAAAAGGATTCCCAGGCACTGCTCTGTGCACTAGCATTGTGGTGTTCATTCAGGTGCAATGAACCAAGTAAAATCAGGTCATTCTCATGAGGTTAGTTTTTTTTTGTTGTTCCCATGAGTTTTTAGCAATGAAATTTAAGGCTATCATTTAATACGTCCTTTCTCCTTTCAGTGTTAAAATGTTATTTCCTTTATGGAGTAATCTGGTGATAGTATATGGCATATTGGTTGGTTTTTGTTTGTTTCTTTTTAATATGCCTACTGACAAAATTTTTACATTAGCAAACATATATTAATTCATTGAAAGTATTTCAATATTTAACCATGTCTGAAATTCAAAATTCTGGCACCATTTCTGAAAGGCAGTTGTGATTGTCCTCTAGCAAAATTCTCATTAGTATAGGAGAGTGGAGATTTCAAAAAGAAAATGGTCACAAGCCCACGCCTTCCCTGAGTTGTTAAGACTCTAAGATAGTTTTAGGCTAAATCTTAGGAAAATTTGACCTGGGTTACTCTGAAGATTGCATTCCCTTTATCTCTCTCTATCAAGGAAATAGTCCTTAAAAGTTGTGTCAATTGGGCGCGGTGCTCATGCCTATAATCCCAGCACTTTGGGAGGCTGAAGCAGGAGGATCACTTGAAGCCAGGAGTTTGAGACCACGCTGGGCAACATCGCAAAACTCTCATCTCTATTTTTATTTTTTAAAACAGTTAGTGTCAAGTATGTGGTTGTAATGAATTAGCAAAGCCTCTAAAGGAACATTATGTGCCATTTAATCAGAACCAGGCTTCGAGGACACTGTCCTTTTTGTGAGACACCACATGTGACTTCCTGCTCTTTCACCTTTGGAACTCTGGGTCAGACATAGACTTTGGTCCTTAAAAACAAGAAGCTTAAATAGTGACTTCATCATCTTAGTTCTTATAATGTAATCGCACATCAAATAGCCATGATTCATAAACCAACACAAAGGGGCCCTTTGCTTCCTGACCGACTGCAAGAGCGAGTGAACAACATGACTAAAAGCCTCGCCTCTCTCCAGACTACCTTGCTGGGTCTCGGATATTAATAGTCTTGGAAAGTGGTTTCTACAGCTGCTGCCTTGCCTGAAAATAGCCACGCTTTCCCCAAACATGCACATAACACTGCCTTCTCTTAAAGAGAACCTCCAAAACAAACAGTAGTCGCCCTTGACCTGCTAAACAGTGATCGCATAGAGATGGGTTTTTATCCTCACCTTCTTGCTTGTTCAGTGAACAAGGAGTAACAAGCAGTCCCTGCGTGTGCCCCGATCTGAGCCGGCGTACCATTGCTGCTGAGACTGTGTAAAGTGCGAATTGAAAAACACAGGAGACTTAACATTCCAGTGAACACATTTTCTTTCCTTTCTTACAGGGTTTTGGAAATTTGCCCATCTGCATGGCAAAGACCCACCTTTCTCTGTCTCACCAACCTGACAAAAAAGGTGTGCCAAGAGACTTCATCTTACCCATCAGTGATGTCCGAGCCAGCATAGGCGCTGGGTTCATTTACCCTTTGGTTGGAACGGTGAGTGAGTCACATTTTCTAAAAACCCTTCCCATTCCGCATGGCTGTGTTCCTCAAATCATTATGCTCTGCCTACTCTTTAAAAATCATGTGTTAGGGAGAATTTGGGAGTAATTAATAGCACAGTATTTGCTGTTTTTCTAAACACTCTGTCTCACCTACCTTTGCCATTGTGGTTTGGGTTTTTCTTTTCTTAGATCGTGTGTTCAGGATCCTTAGAGTCATAATATTAATTTCCTTCCTAAGGCAAATAAGAACATCACTTGGGAGAATTCAGTCTGTTATTTAAATGGTAGCATGGCTTAGGACAGTGGTTGTCAACCTTTATCAAACATGGCACTCAAAATGATGTTGTACCATGGTGGAGTTGACTGCTCATGCCAGGCGAGATCAGCCCAGTCACCCCAAGGGCTGGGGAAAGCAGTCCTCACCCTCTCCCACTTCCCCAGCACATCAGGTGGGAAGCTCTGACTTAGGAAATTAGCAAATCACATGAATTCTCATTTTCCACGTTGTTGTGATGGGATTGCGGCGTTACTGTTGGATGATTATTCTGTTATTTTGTGTTATCTGTAGGGGTAAAGGAGATGAGCAGAGAAATAAAAGCTTATCAAAGTGCTTAAAATCCATGATGATGGGCTTTATTCATAAACTGCTTCATTATAGCTACACAGTGGTAGCCTTCCGTTGGTACCATCAGTGGCCTAAATTTGACCTCTTGTCATGGGAGTGCTCCTGAATTTGATTTAGAACAAAAAGAAATTCTTAAAACCTGGCAGATCCCATGGCAAACAAAGAAAAAAAAAATTCTAACCCATCATCATCATCATCATCATCATCATCACAAAGTGATCTGAGCCCAAACAGCATACATTATAATAATTTTTTGTAATAAACCATGTGGCTCTATTGTGCACACAAACAATAAATAGACGAAAAGTACAGATTCTTGCCTTGATGTTTACATACTTCATCTACTCCTGGACCCATGTTTTTTCAATCTGCATTTCTTGAATTCTTCCTGCGTGTGAGGCACAGAGATTTTAAGAAGAGCAGGTGTAAGATGCATAGGTTTGAACAGCACAGAGGTGCCTGGAGAGCACTGTGTTGGCATTCTGAGTGCCCTCAGAGCCTGTGAGGTAACAGCTCATTATGCCTGGGACAGAATTTACCTGGGATATGGAGGAAGAGGGGAGTCAAGAATACTTCAAAAAGGGCTCAACCTCTGAACTGGCAAAACAGAATGAGTTTTGACTCAAAGGCACCAAAGTACTAATACATGGCATCCTCCCCTGGGGTGGGGTGGGCCAGTGTGGCTGAAGTTGCATGAGGTAGGGAGGCTGGGGAATGCGATTGGGAGTGGGAGTGGGGATAGCAGGATGGGACCACACGGCCAAGGGTCTTGAAGACCATCGCATAGAACTTGAGTCTGATCTCGGACACGCTCGGGAGCCAGTATAGGGTGGGTTTTTTTTGTTTGTTTCTTGGTGTTTCTTGTTTTTTGTTTTTTTTTGTTTTTGTTTTTGTTTTTAATAAGGAGAAGAATATGGTCTTATGTGTATTTTAGAAAAATAGCTGTGGCAGCATTTTGGAGAATGTTTAGTGAAAAGAGAACTAGGCCCAGCAAGGTGGGTTAATTCAGCTGGGGCCAGAGGCAATCAGGGTCGGTACTTTGGCCACAGACGTAGGTACGGAGAGTGGAGGTCAATTGCAGGTGTACTCCAAAAGTAGCCTCCTACCGTGGGGGCCGGAGGGAGGGACTGTTCTAGCTTGGTCACTCTGGATGGTGGTGCCATTGGTTATGTAAATGACATGGGAGGAGGCAGATTGGCAGGGCCAGAAATGAGCCTGGCTTGGACAGAGAGCTCGGAGAATTATCAGGATCTAAGGAACAGTCTGTGCCGCCACTGGAGATACAGACACAGCACTCCAAAGAAAGGGACAGGAAGGTCGGCCTGGTGGGTTTAAGGATATGGGTGAAGGCAGTCATTAAACGAGAGACGCAGTGATAGCAGGAAATCATTGAGAACAGAGTAAAGGAAGACACCCTTGAAACACCCACGTTCACACAGCTGACTCCTCGCAGTGGGGGCCTTGCAGGAGATGGGAAGGAAGCAGCAGCAGAGTGGCAGAGAACATCCAGAAAACTCCCTCAGATGCTGCTTGCAGCGGTATTGACACAGGAAGCAGGGTCCAGATGAAATGAGTTCTGAATGACATTCACGTCTACAGTTCAGATCAATGGTTGCTGGGAGCTGGGGTAAGGGGAAGTGTTTCACTGCAGAGGGGCAGGCGGGAGCTTTTTGGGATCATGGAAATACCCTGTGTTTTGACTGTAGGGTGATTGCCTGGCTATAGGCATTCTTCCAGACTCATAGACTTATACACATGTGTTGCCCAGGCTAGACTCAAACTCCTGGGCTCAATCAATCCTCCCACCTCAGCTTCCCAAGTAGCTGTGACTACAGGCTTGTGCCACTCTGCTGGGCCTGTGTATAATTTGGTTGTACTTCAGTTAAGAAAAATGGGTACTGAAGAGCATGCTTTCTATTCCTCAGAAGGGCCTCAGTAAAGGCCACTTTACTCTGGACTTCAGTCAGCGAAGGCCTTGGCTTAGGGATAAGAGGGTGGCTAGGCAGTCCAGGCCCAGACAGACTAGACTATCCGAGGAGGTGAGGGGTGACGGAGGTGCCCAAACAGAACATGAAATGGTAGAGTAGCTGAGGAGGTCAGCCTCCTTCACGATCTGTCCTGTCTTACCCCCTGCGGATTCTAAACCCGGAAGTAGTTCATCCAACAAATTCATTCATTCGCCCAATGCCACATAAGGCACTCAGTTCGAGGCTACAGGGAGCCCCAAGCTAACAAAGCTTTCTCTGCTTCAGGCAGTTTACAGCCGGTAGATGCAGATAGAAGTGAATTAGCAAAGAAAATAGTTTGGTTTAAAAATTGTGCATTTAACTGAAACCTTAATTCACTTCTGAGCATTTAATAGCCATTAAATAAAAACCAGGGCCTGGCACAGTGGCTCAAACTTATAATCCCAGCACTTTTGGAAGCCAAGGTAGGAGGATTGTTTCAGGCCGGGAGTTCAAGACCAGCTTGGGCAACATAGCCAGACTTCATCTCCACTTAAACAAAAATTAGCCAGGCGTGGTGGCACGCAGCTGGAGTCCCAGCTACTCAGGAGGCTGAAGTGGGAGGATTACTTGAGCCCAGGAGCTCGAGGCTACAGTGAGCTATGATCATACCATTGCACTCCAGCCTGGGAGATAGAGTGAGACCCCTGTCTCCACGAAAAAGTAGACTAAAATAATAAAAATCACAATATAATTTAAAATCTTTGGAGTCACTGAACAAATATACAATATGAGTCTCCTCCCTCTCCAGCTAACAGCACCATATCCAACACCAGCTAAAGACCACGGCTGTTCTGGAAAATCAGAATCTGTTGCTGTGGCTTGTACCTGGGCACCAGGCTGGCCACTCCTGGTGTCACTCTTTGACTTATGACTTGTTAGAAAATTAATGTGTGGAATGACCCTGGAGGAGCGGCTGCAGCTCCCTGGGTTTCCTGAAGTGAGCCCTCTATGTCATTATCTGGTCTTCTCAGGCCTCGGCCGAGTTCCTCCTGTGGCCACACGCGAGGTCACAGTGAGCGTCAGTGCACAGTGATGAAATCCTCCTGGAACAGTCGGGTGTGGGGCGTGAGGAAGGGAGTGGTGCCTGGCTACAGAAGTTCCTGGAGGTCAGGAAACCGTCACTGGAAGCGGGGGCCCTAAAAGCCTGCTTTCTATGACAGAGCAGGAAGCCACATGTGTACTGGAACACACGCACCAGAAGGGCCAGGATCTCCTAATAAGGGCTGGTATTTACTTTTACTTGATCCCGTTCCGGGCCTTGCCACAGTCTGCTGAAATGCCTTGAACATTCATCACCCGGGTAGGAGACAGGATAGTAATTTCCTGCTGAGATGACTGAGGGGAAGCGGAATGGGAACACCAGGGGGACTGGCTCCGGCAGGTGGGAAAATTCTAGCAAAATGAATCACTTTTCTGCTTAGTCACCCAATGCGGGCTTATTAGAGTGCTGCTGAAATACATATTCATCTATCCCCTCCAGAAATATCGTCCAAACTGAGACCTCAAGATCAGAAAGGCTCTCATTCTTCCACAGGGTTCATTCATCCACTCAGTGAGTTATTAAATGCCTACAGCACTCCAGGCCATTAATCACGTGGATATGAGAAAGATCCAGCCCTTCCTTCATCAGCCTTATGATAGACTCCAGTAAATACAACCATACAGGCACCAAATGTGGCGGGCTTTATAAGAAAGGCAGAAAGCCCCTCTTGTTGTGTCCTTGAAGGCGGCAGAGAAGCTCCGCTCTGGCTCTAGTTACAGAATCCCAACCCAAGCAAGTCCATCCTCGACAATAAACATCTCCAGCATTGCTGGCTTTGGAAGACGCCATGGTGAGATACTGGAGCTTTTTTTCCCTCCAGATTTTACTTTCTAAATATTTACTTTTACCTTTCATCTTCACTTGTAGGCCAGATTTTTTTTTCCTACCATTGAATTATTTCATCATGTTCACCACAATCAAATAATAATAATAATAATAGTAAATACTATCACCTGGTGTAACAGCTTGCCTAGTCTATTTCACTTCCCATGCTGTTGTTACTGAAGCTCCCAGCACAAGCATTCCCAGCTCATGGACGTCTAAGACCTTTGCTCTCATTCTTACATGTATTGCTAGTGTGTTCCGTATTTCTTTATGGTAGCAATTTTTTCTTCCTAAAATAACTTTCTTCATTCCTCGTGAGCTTCATATGTATTTTACATATTCTTGCCTCCTTTTTATGATATTATACATATTCTTGAAAGCTAGAAAATAATACAAGATTCTTGACTGGCATAGTACCACTGAATACATCTTTTTATAAGAAATAGTTTTTCTAATACACATCTTTGGCCAGGTGTGGTGGCTCACGGCTATAATCCCAGCCCTTTGGGAGGCCAAGGCAGGCAGATCACCTGAAGTCAGAATTTGAAACCAGCCTGGTCAACATGGTGAAACCCTGTCTCTACAAAAATACAAAAAAATTAGCTGGACATGATGGCAGGTGCCTGTAATCCCAGCTCCTCAGGAGGCTGAGGCGGGAGAATCGCTTGAACCTGGGAGGCAGGGGTTGCAGTGAGCCAGGATCACGCCATTGCATTCCAGCCTGGGCAGCACAGCAAGACTCTGTCTCAAAAAAAAAACATGACAGCGACAACAGATCTTCGATATGGGAAGAAATGAGCAAGTTGTGTTTTAAGGGTTTCCAACCCTATATTCTACTGCAAATTACCCTGTTATGGTATGCTTCCAAAATTCTTTCAAAGCTTATGGTTTATAGTATTCAGTAAACCTAATAGTTTATAAAATGTCTCAAAAAATAATCTTATGCCAAAAATAATTTAGTAGTAGGTGGTCTTTGTCTTGTAGTCACATTGTTTTGATATTGTCTTTAAGTTTCTGTAATTTACAAAGGCTGTTTCATCAGGTGGCATAAATTTCATGACAAAAATATTAATATGTAAGCAAAGTATATGAAATGATATTATTAAGAAGTAAATTACATTCCATATATAAAAAGACTAGAAAGATAATACCAAACCCTTAAATTAGACAGTGATATTATGAGTAGCTTTTTTTCTTTTCTGTTCCATATAGATCAAATTATTACGTTGGGCATATATTACTTTTATAACATGAAAATACAGTAAACAGGAGGATGATAAGCTGCAGTGCTTGGGGAGAATGTTTAACCCAGGCTATTTGCAAGAGAGTGAGAACACCCACACAGCTGTGGGAGCGGGCTCCGTGCCGTCCCCTGGCCAGTCCTGGCTGTCTTGCTGTGTTTTAGCAACTCAAAAGTTGGGACAGCGAAGAAGGACCATAAGAGCTAGAACGTTTTTATAAGAAGTGCATTCAGTATGATTTGTCTAGCTCTGACTAATGTTTGCAAACCCCAAATTCTGCTAAACAAATGCAGGATTGCTTTTCCCTGTTAATTTGTCCCTTCTTGCTTACTGTGTTAGGGGTTGGAGAGGGGGTGAGTGACTTCTTTCTTTTCACAGTGTTTTCTCTCTCTCTCTCTCTTTTTTTTTTTTTTTTTTTTGAGACAGAGTCTTGCTCTGTCAGCCAGACTGGAGTGCAGTGGCTTCACTGCAACCTCCGCCTTCTAGGTTCAAGTGATGCTCCTGCCTCAGCCTCCCGATTAGCTGGAACTACAGGTGCATGCCACCGACATCTGGCTCATTTTTTGTGTTTTTCACAGAGACTCAGGTTTCACCATGAGGTAAGGCTGGTCTCAAACCCCTGACCTCAAGTGATCCATCCACTTCTGCCTCCCAAAGTGCTGGGATTACAGGCATGAGCCACTGCACCTGGCCATCTCTCACAGTGTTTTTTAAAAACAACAGTGCATTTTCACAACATTGGCCTGGTAAGGTGTCCAACCAAGTTTGAATTCATAGCAGATATCCACGTGAAATTGATGTTGGGTGTATTTGACTGTTTTCCATTGACTTTGCATGGAGACAGTGAGACAGAGTCTTTTTTTTTTTTTAAAACCCAGTTTTTGAGAAGAGAGAGTCTTGAGGAACGTAGCATATAAACCCTTTTGTCACTGATGAACATCGAGAAGCATGTCTTGACAGCTATTTATGACAACACTCTGGGCTGGAATTTAGGGGTTAAGCATCCTGGCAGTTCACCTAGAAAGGATGAAAGTATCCGGAAGCATTTAGATGATGGTCAGTGCCAGGTAGGGCATCTCTGGGGGCAGGTGGCTCCTGGCACTGTGGAAAAAGACCATCGACACTTCCGTTTCCCAGTTGGAGGAGAGAGACACATGCTGTGGATGTCCCAGCAGCTTAGGACCGGCGCCATGTATCTATCTCTGCGTGGTTTCCTTCCCTCTGTCTTCCTGTAACTCCTTCACTTTGGCCCCTGTGCCCTTTCTGGGCAGAGGATGACAGGAGGCACTGCGTGGGTACATTTTTTTCCTCCTGTTGGGATCAGCCTGGGCTGTACCCATCACATGGTAGAGCCGTGTCCAGGGACCAGGCCCTGAAAGACCAGCAGTTTATTTAACCTGGTTGGCCTTTGTCTGTACTCCCTGTGACCCGGCCCTGCCGCATCTTTACCCAGGTGGTCACTGACATCATCGCTCGGCCGGACTCTAGAAAGCAGGAAACTCCTGGAGCATGTTTGGGGCATCAGTGATGTCACCTACTACGAATGCCGGGTGGGGTTACTGGACTGAGGGCCATGAAAACAGCGAGCTGCGGCCCCGCCCCATGAACTCAACTGCCGTTCTGTTCTTTCTCACGTTTCAGTTCAGCTCACTTTGTTTTCTGTTCCCCTCCCTCTACTATAAAAGTATGTACTGAATGTTTTGTTTCCTGCTGGATCTGATTCAGGTCAGTGAGGAAGTTCTTTGCGAGCTCAGTGGGGAGATGTTTCCTCCCCTTTGTACCGGCCCTGCTTAGGGATGCATGGTTATACACTCACTTCGCTCGGTTAGGCATGGAGGAGAATTCATTCAGACCTCATAGGTTTAAATCAAATGCATGACCCTTCACATTTGCTAGAGATTTACGGCCAGTTACAGTGAAACAATTAAACATTCACCCCCACCGCCGAGCTGCACTTGGAGATGTATAAGCAGTAATTAATGTAGTAATGGGCTCCCTGTGATGTGAGAGCATGCGGAACGCCACTCGCCCCAGCGGCTCCGCCAGGACCTCTGCAGGGGGCGTCTTGCCTGCAAATCACCCACTCCCTTTTTCTCCCCTCACTCTCCACTTTGCCTGCTTTTCCACCCCCACACCCACAAATAAACAAGGAAACCCTGGGCTTATTTTACAGAAGTCTTTGTAATGGTCCTCCTCTCTCTGATGCTTCTGGGCCCTGGTTTGCCCCATCTGTGCAGTCTCTGATGAGGGTGAAATAAGCCGGGTTTGGCTCAGGCTCTCCCGTCTGGCCTCACTTTATTTGTGTCCCTGTACCCTTTGCCTCCGACCCTGGAATCCTGGTGGTTTCCTCCTCCCCACCCAGCTTGGGTCTTTTTCCGCAGTGTTCTTCCCCATCTCTACATCAGAATTTTCTGCTTTCTCCAAAATATGCGTTTCCTTGGCCCAGGCGTCCACTGCTTCCTGTCATCGTGAGGTCACTGCAGCAGGTTGCCCGGTGGTGTTGTGGCCATGCCTTCCTGCACAGCACAGGGAAAGCCACATGTATGTCTGTGTCATAGGAAAGGAGCCATCCCTGTCCCCTCAGGGTGGTGTGTTCAGGGGGAAGGAAGGTGACCAGCGTCGTTCTCAGTTTCCAGAAACTGTGTATCATATTGACAAGAAGAAAGCTTTGTGACTCATGAGAATGATGTTTTCCTCTCTGGAACATAAGGTTATCTAGGTCCAATCCATTTGTGTAGAAGATCTTCTCTCCCCCAGTGTGATGTACATTTATTTTTAGCATAAATATAAAACTACTTTAAATGAAATCAGCCTCCACCAGGGAAATAGGCTGAGTAATAATGTTGCCAGATATTTGTACCATGGAGTTGAGTTTGTAATTGACTGCTGTTAATCCCCATCTGTTAGTTCTGACTTTTTACTCTTTTCATACATAGAAAAATGATGTTTCTCTTCAGAGTCAAGGAGGGAAAAAAGAAAAGAAAAAAGATGTTTATAATACTTTTCTGTCCAGCCCTAAAATCAGCATATTGATCTATTTTTTTTCCTAGGGATTGATGAAATATTACTCATATACTTTCATACATCTGATATGAAATATAGAGAGAGACAGACACGTTTTTCTTCTTCCACTTTCATCTACAGCCTATTTGTCTTCTTCCCCCCATTTTTTGTTTGGATTCATAGCATAATTTGGCAACAAAGATTCATCTCAATTCAGAGCTTCCAAAAGGCACTCATAAAAGTCTGTGGTACTCATGGAGTTTCTCTTTCTCGTGTGCCTCTTGGCTGCATCCATTACACTTTTCTATTCCATATTTGGCTGAGAGGCATATAATCAGAAGCGGCTAAGCAATGTATGCAAGGGAAGTAAAATGAATGCAAACCAAGATACCGGTTCTGTAAATTAGATAGCCAGGCCACCCTCAGAGGCAGTTTGAGGGTTTAGTGGGAAGCCTGAATAAAAAGAGAAGTTAAACTGTTTAAGAAGAGGGTCAAGCTTTAAAACTGGAATTGGCTTTTCAAATTTAATGAGTAAAAGGAAACCCCCAAACTGGAATTGTAACTGTGGAGAAATGTGACTGATAATGTCTGGAACTCATGGCAGTGTACAGGCTTAACTATGTATGTGTTCCTTAAATTATCCACCAAGATATCAGATTATAATTAGTCCTCATTTAATGTCATCGACAGGTTTTTGGAAACTACCACTTTAAGCAAAAGGATATATTGCATATGATACCAGTATTCCCATAGTCTAATTGATAGACACAAGAGTTGAGTTACGAAGTCACAGAGTACCTCCTTTCACTTAAAGTCACTGTTTCCAGGAACCTATCCACAATGTTAAGTGAGGACTTACTGTAAATGAAAATATTTGCAGTAAAGTGCTTTTGAGAGAATTGGTTATCACATCCTCTTTTTGGATATCATTGAAAATTCAGAATGTTTAATTAGATCAGGCTGTACTCACTGATATAAAATCAGGGAACAAGCATAAAGTAGGTGTAGGGAAATAATTTATATTAGATTATGATCTCACATAAATGATACAATAAAGGAATTTTATTAAGTCCCTAGAAGTCCCGTAATGAAAATGTATAGCTGCATGACCAACCCCTATAAGAATTTGCTGGGGTTCCTGCATTAAGTAGGCTTCCCAGTATATTTGTAGTAAGGGTATTGTGATCTGTTAAGAAAGAGACCTGGAGCTGGGAACATAAAGAGACCAATTCCAACCTGGATGTCATCTCCTGTTTGACTTATCCCAACCCCAAGAATAAGTTGTAGAGTGTAGGACCCATGAAAGTTGCCTGCTGTGCTTCCCTGTACCTTCCATCATCCAGTCTCCAACGTATCTGTGTTTCTTCTCTGAATGCATAGTTACTTGGGATTTCATGCTTTATTAATCTTTTCTCATATTGCTGCAAAATCGCCTGCTTTATAGTTTATAAAGGAAAGAGGTTTAATTGATTCAGTTTCACAGGCTGTAGAGGAGGCATGGCTGGGGAGGCCTCAGGAAACTTACAATCATGGTGGAAGGCGAAGGGGAAGCAAGACGTCTTCACATGGCTGCAGGAAAGAGAGAGAGAGTGGAGGGGCAGTGCCACACAGTTTTAAACAACCAGATCTCATGAGAACTCAGTATCACGAAAACAGCAGGGGGGGAATCCACCCCATGATCCAATTACCTCCTACCAGGCTCCTCCTCCAACACTGAAGATCATTATTCATCATGAGATTTGGGTGGGAACACAGGGCCAAACTGTTTCACATGCCTTACCCAGGACTGGTGTTGGAGGAATGGTGCCCTTGTCACACCTGCCAGGATATACTCACCCACCTCGCAGCCCTCGGTTTCTCTTTCAGGCACACCTCTGCACTTGTGCCGCCAGCTAAGGTTTAATGCAGCAACTTCCTTTATGTGTCCTCTTACCTTACTTACCAAGTCGCCTCAACCACCATCCCCGGTTAATTAAGGTACCGCCTTCCCCACTTCCCACTTCCAGTGTAGAGACGGTGTTCAGCTCTCTTGGCCTTCCCACAATGGGACGTCCAGTGTAGAACATACCCTAGGAGCCAACTAAATGTACTAATGGCCTGCCAACCCTGCAGAAGGCTAGGGAATCTTCAGGGAGTCTGCTGCCAGTGGAAACTCACCGGTACTAGAATCCCAGGCCCAGAAAAGTCTGGAAAAGTAAGTCTTTTAAGGAGCTAATAAGAGACTCAAGTGCCCACAGATCCTGTGTGCTCTTGGCATCATCCTTTTGGGATCAGCGCCCTAGTCTTTCTTGTCAAACCAGTTACTGATCAGCAAGACTAAAAAACCAGGCCCAAACACATTCTATTCATTGCTTAGATACGGACCTACGGATCGAATATCCCACTGCAAAGCAAAAAATCAAACTGTTTTTCCCCTGTACTCTCACACCCAACACAGCGTACTTTTGTGGCTGACTGTGTGGGGGCTGCTCCTCCCATACCAAGCAACTCTCACAAACACCAGCCGGGTGTCCCCTTATTCAGTTCAATCCTGACAGTGTCTATCTGGAGATTGTGTTCAGTCCCACAGATTTACTGCTCATTCCCATGAGACCAGACCCACTTCAGGCACTGATTGCAAGTCCAAGCCTCCCATACTTTGGACTACCTGGCTAAAAACCAGGGTTCATGGCCGGGCACGGTGGCTCACGCCTGTAGTCAATCCCAGCACTTTGGGAGGCCGAGGCAGGAGGATCACTTCAAGTCAGGAGTTCTAGATCAGTCTGGCCCGCATTAACCCCATCTCTACCAAAAATACAAAACTTAGCTGGGCTTGGTGGCAGGCGCCTGTTGTCCTAGCTACTCTGGGGGCTGAGGCAGGAGAATCACTTGAACCTGGGAGGCAGAGATTGCAGTGAGTCGAAATTCTGCCACTGCACTCCACGCTGGGAGACAGAGCGACACGCCGTCTCAAAACAAACAAAAAACACTGGGTTCACATGAACCCGTTCCTTGGGTTCAATTAATTTCCTAGGATGGTTCACAGAACTCACAGAAATACTTATTTACAGAGGCGTTATGATATATATTGATTTTCATCCACTGGTCCTGGCTCCTAATTCCCATAACCTTTCTCAGAGGCTTTTGTTACAATGTTGGGGGTGTCAGGCCTTGTGGGCAGGCCTCTGTCCTTCCCTGCCCTCCTTCCACTGTAATGTTTCCCCCATTTCTGGTTGAGTGTCTTAAGACCCTCCCATGGGAGGGTCCTACCCTACACCTAGGGGGAAGGAATGTGGATATCATGAAGCTTCCATAAAAACCCAGGAGGATGGTTTTGGGTGATGGGTGAGGGTTCAGGGGGCTTCCGGACAGCCAGACATATGGAGCCTCCTGGAGGGCAGGGCACCCAGGTAAGGCGTGGAAGCTCTGCACCTCTTCCCCCCATACATCACCCTACACATCTCTTCATCTGTGTCCTTTGCAATATCTTTTTTTTTTTTTTTTTTTTTTTTTTTTAATGGAGACGGAGTCTTGCTCTGTCGCCCAGCCTGGAGTGCAGTGGTGCGATCTTGGCTCATTGCTATCTCTGCCTCTCGGGTTCAAGCGATTCTCCTACCTTAGCCTCCTGAGTAGCTGGGATTACAGACACCCGCCATCATGCCCAGCTCATTTTCGTATTTTTAGTAGAGGCAGGGTTTCACCCTGTTGGTCAGGCTAGTCTCGAACTCCTGACCTCAGGTGATCCGCCCACCTCAGCCTCCCAAAGTGCTGGGATTATAGGCATGAGCCACCTCACCCAGCCTGCAGTATTCTTTGTAATAAACTGGAAATGTTAAGCATGTGTTTCCCTGAGTTCTGTGAGCTGCTCCAGCAAATTAATCAAACCCAAACAGGGGGTCCTAAGAACCCCAATTTGAAGCCAGTCAGTCAGAAGTTCCAGACTTGCAACTGGTATGATGAGGGGTCACTCAGCCCTGTGGGATCTGGCACTGTCTCTGGGTAGACACAGTCGGGACTGAACTGGAGGACACCCCTACCTGGCATCCGCTGCTTGGTGTGTGGGGAAACCCCCTACACATTTGGTCACAGAAGTCTTCTGTGTTGATGACTTGTGGTGCGAGAACAGACAAAAACACAGTTTGAAGAGAGCTTTTCCCAACTCACTTATGTTTACCAGTTTATTATAAAAGATACAGATGAGTTGATGAATAGGGCGAGGTCTGTGGAGTTGGGGTTCACCTCCCTCTTGGCACAAGGATGCCTTCATCCACCTGGAAACTCATCAAGTCTTGTCCAAGGGTTTTGTAGAGCTTAATCTCCAGTCCCTGACCTCCACCTTTCCTGGAGGTTGATGGGTGGGGCTGAAAGCTCCAGCCTTCCAATCTTCTTCTCACTTGGTTTCTCCGTCCTGAGGCTGGCTGGAGGCCCACCTCGTCACTCCATTACCTTAAGCTCAGGTGTTATTGAAGGAGCTGTTTATGAATATAGCAAAAGACATCTCTCTCACTCAAGAAATTTCAAGAGTTTTAGGACCCCTGTGACTAGAACCAAGGACAAAGATGAAATATATTTCATATGATAGCACACCCACCAGATTGTATCGCGGCGCCGTGCGGTCTTTAGCGTGGAAGCTCCTTGACTACATTTTCCACCCAGGCACTGCCTTTCTCATTTCACGCTGCATCATCATCATCGTCATCATCATCATGACCATTGCCTGTTCTTAGCAAAGGTCACACACCTTCCAAATGCTTCGTATAGATTAGCTCATTACTCCCCATACTCACCCTGGAAGCACAGCCAGGGATAAGGGATAGAGACCTGGTGTTCTGTGATCTTTGCCCAAGATCTCATAAGCTGTAGTACCCACAGAACTCTAGGACCTTGCAACATCTTCGTCTTTCTTTTCGGTAGGTCAGTCAGCATGTACTCACATGGCCGTGCGTGCTGAGCCGGAGATACATCACAAGGAAGTGAAAATCTGCTGCCACCCACCAGAGGCAGCAGGATGCTTGGATCAATAAGGCATAAACACCCAGAGCATTAAAACAAATATGTTAGTCCAGCCCTTGCCAAAAGAAAGATATAAGTGATTAACGCAGTAGATGTTCAAATATGGCAGAGGCCACAGTAGGCAGGGTAGGCCAAGCATGCTGGCTAAGGAGTGGGGCTTGGGGTGAGGCTAGGGTCTTTGAGACACTGCGGGCCCATCACCCTGGCCTTTCCCTCCTGAGGGAGGCGGGAACTGAGGCCGGAGACCTGGAGACACCTGTGCATTAGCCTGGAGGCTCACTGATAAGGAGCTTCCAGTGGGGGCCGTAACATGGGAAGTGGAGAGGCTGGCATGTGTGCCAGGAGACTCAGTGGAGTGGAAGTCGCCGGAACTGCCAAGGGATGCGATGTGAGGAAGGGGTCCAAATGAGTCGCGGGGACCTGGAAGGATGGACCCAGAGAGAGCCACTTTAAACCGACGTGGCATTGCAGTGACTGACAGACCCGTGACTGCCTCCACTGAGGCCAGCATTTGACTTCCTGCCAAGTTGGCCATCAGACAGTTAGAAATCATTTTCGGAGTTCAGGAGAGAAGCCAGGGCTAAAAATTGGGGAGTTATTTACATTGGGAGTGATATACAGTCTCTAAATTTCCATCCAGTTCAGAACATTCTTACATGTCTGCTATGCACCGTGCGCTGAGGTTACCAAGACTGGGAAGACCCAATCCCTCCCTGGAAGCTTAGTGTCGGCAGACAAGCTGATACATGCAAACAAAGGGTGCACAGGTGCCAGGATGCAAAGGGACATGGAAGAAGGTTAGTTGCTTCTCTATCCAGGAGTGCCCTGAGGTGTCCTAAAAAGAGGAGCATTTATGACTCAGGTAGGGTGGCACATTCCAGACAGCAGTGGGCAGGAGTCCTACTCCAGAGTGCCTTAGAGGCTACAGCTGGGAGTTGAGCTGGAGCCTGAAGGCAGTGGGGTGAGCCTTAAGAAGCCCTTAACCAAGGGAAGAATGGGATCAGACCATTGCCCAGCTCCAGCAGCACCGTTACTAGCAGGCTGTGTGAATGAGGGTCCCCTCTTATGTGCCCGCCATGCAAGGGCTCTAGGTCATTCTTCACTGTCTTTAATCAGAAAAGCAAAACTCCCAGTTGTTTCCCCTGCCCGAACTGTGTGAGCACAAGCTGGCCCCAGGATGGATCTTGTCCTAGGTAACCAGGAAAGCCTGAAATGTCAGAAGATGTAGCTCCAGGCTGGGTCAAGGGTCAAATGAGCCATGACTGCACTGAGATCTCCTGTCTTGGGTTGCTGAAACAATAAGGCTGTACCCATCTAGTCATTAAGCCTCAATTTGGTTCCTAAATGGGCTATTATTTGCTACAGTTCAAAAGTTGCTTGAAACTATGTTACACACATAAATAGAATTGTCCTGCAAATAAAGGAGGTAATCTCTTCTGTTGGAGATACCACGCAGTAGTTGTCCGACTTGCACAAATATTTCTGATCCATGAGAATCCTCCACTTTCAACTTACTTGCTGCTAGATCCCAGTTATTATAAGGCCACGGAGAGCAGTAGCCTGGTTTCCATTATCTTTGCTCTCTTTTTTTTATGGCATGGTTGACACCACTTCCAATAGCAAAGAGTTAACTGGTCGTCAAAGCTGTAAGATCACAATGAATGAAAAGTTCTCTTTTGTACGTTAGCATCCAAGAGAACTGTAGTTTCCAACTACAATGCTCAAAATAACAGATAGTTTTTACTTTTCGCCTGAAAATGCGTATATGACCTTGCCAGAGGACTTGTCTGCCACGGTCGGGTCTCCTGGCTGAAGGCGCTCAGTCTAGCTTCCAGGTCCATGCTGTTGTTGGTGTTCCCTCGAGGTAAATGCATTCTGAATTTAGCACATTATTCCCTTTGTAATCCTCTGTGCCATCTGAAACAGTATAGTTTAAAACACTGGCCAGGCACAGTGGCTCACGCCTATAATCCCAGCACTTTGGGAGGCTGAGGCGGGTGTATCACCTCAGGTCAGGAGTTCGAGACCAGCCTGATCAACATGAGGAAACCCCATCTCTATTAAAAATACAGAAATTAGCCGGGCACGGTGTTGGGCACGGATAATCCCAGCTACGCCAGGGGGCTGAGGCAGGAGAATCACTTGAACCTGGGAGGCAGAGGTTGCAGTGAACCGAGATTGCACCACTGCACTCCAGCCTGGGTGACAGAGCGAGACTCCATCTCAAAAGAAAAAAAAAAAACGCTTATCATTGTATAGATAGCCGTAAAGTTCTTTATTATTTATGATGATGGTAACTGACTTTTTGTGAAAGCTGGTTTGGAATCTGCAGGTTATTTTAATTTTGATAATGCTATTATTTTAACTTTATGACAAGTTTGTCATAAAGAGTGGAACTTGTTCCTCTTTTGAGTTAGAAACATTTTGTCAGGGAGAGAGAAGAGAGACATCAAACCACCTAACAGCCAGGTTCCAAGGGGAGATTCATTCAGCTTCTTTGAAGCTTTTTAAATTTTCATTTGAGGCATAAATTGGAACCTTTGGAGTAGGAAGTATTTCAGACAGAAAAAAAAATGGTGGCTACAATGACATCACAAAAAAGAACAGAAGGTTTCATGGACAGTGATAAAATTAAGGTTATGAATTAGAACTTCAGATGGGAATTCTTAGTTGGACAGTACATGGTTAACGGTACTGGAAACCATAATGGGGGATCTTTGCCGCACTGGAAAAACCCGTGTCCATAAATCCTTCTCTAGCACTTCTTTGTGATCACAGCGTCAAGCTGAGGACAGTGATGGAGTGCTCCGGTTCATCTGAAGTGCACGAGTCCCCTTTACAGCAGACTCTGACATTCCCGGCCCTCTCCAGAGTATTCCCAACATGCAGTCACTGCTTCTACGTCACTACTTTAAAAACTAAAACTCGGCCAATGGCAGTTCACTAACTCTTCAAAGATCTTGACTTGTACGTTTTTCCCGCATCTTCTCTATTGGGCACATCAACTGCCATCTTTCTACCCCCAAATAATCAGTTCTTTCCCCCTAAATAGAATGGGTAATCCCAAAAAGACTCATTGAAAGGAAGTTGAAGATAAGCAATGCCTAGGTAGTTTCAGGAGCAGAATGATTGTCTCTAAGTATGTGCAGTGATTACATGTTTAAAATGTTTAATGACCTGGAGAACTAGTGTGCTGAGTGAAGAAAAATGACATTTAGTAGAACATAATGTCAACAATGTAAAAATACATAGACAAGCAAGCAGGAATAAAGGAATGTTGAAATAAATTACAGTCATAAAAATTAAAACCATAATTCGGCTGAGTGTGGTGGCTCATGCCTGTAATCCCAGCACTTTGGGAGGCCAAGGCAGGCAGATCACTTGAGATTGGGATTTCGAGACCAGCCTGGCCAACATGGTGAAACCTCATTTCTACTCAAAATACAAAAATGTGCTGGGCATGGTGGTGGGTGCCTGTAATCCCAGCTACTCAGAAGGCTGGGACAAGAGAATTGCTTGAACCCAGGAGGTGGAGTTTGCAGCGAGCCGAGATCACACCGTGCACTCCAGCCTGGGTGACAGAGGAAGACTCCATCTCAAGAAAAAACAAAAACAAAAAACCATAACTAGAACATTTACTGAGCACTTAGAAGGTGCCAGCCAGTGCTCTGAGTGCTTTGTGTGTATTGACTCATTAATGACCCCAGCACCTCTTGAGGCAGGTTGAAATCTCCATCTCAGTTTTACACGTAAGGAAACCAGAGAGCAGAGAGCTTCAGGAACTTCCCCTCCTCATAAAGATAGAAAATAGCAAAACCAGGATTCAACCCCAAGATATTGTACCTCCCATCTTTGTGCCGACTCTATAGTCTTATTTTCACATCCTATGAGTTACTGTAACTCTTGATTCTGAGAACCACATAATGAGAAAGGGTAGCTTCCAGTTATCTACTCTTGCTTGATAATGCATTAATTCCCGGTAGGCTCTAAAAGTTTAGTAAATTTTAGGATAAATTTTCGGACCGTTATTTCCTACTGGCTGTCAGAAAACCATGTTGCTGAAGGGGGAATGTCTGTGGTGCTTCGTGGAGATCTTCCTACGGCTTCTCTGGCTGACCAGTCGCTTGCACCCTGGAACTCTAAAGCAGATACGGCCCACTACATGTCACGGTGTGCATCCTGGACTTTCCGTCCTCCGTTAGGCTCGTATTCCTGAAGCAGGTCTAGAACTGTTTCTGAGACTCGCCCTGGCTGCTCTTTCTGTGTTTGGGGTGGGTTCATCACCTCTTTAGGTGAGAGACTTGGTTTGGGTCCACAGCTTCACAAAAGTATTGTCGACCCTGCTGGCCAAGTGACTGGAGTGCTGGGCATGGGAGTGCACTCTGGCGTGGCAGAGTGGATTCGCTCCATGCCACTGCCAGAGAATAGGACGTGGAACCATCAGCCGCCCGGCTTTTTCTCAAAGGCCCGCTCGGGCAATGGTGTCTGGAGAGTTCTATGAAGAATGCAGCCTGTCGGTTCCTCTGGAGATGGTCTGGTTTTTATCCCCAGACCAAGCTACACCTCTTAGAGCTGTGCACTTATATGGTGTGGCAATTGCTTTCGGCAACATGTCCTGTAACATCGTGTTCTTGTCGCCTTTTGAAGGACACTGGTGCTGTAGGGGAAGATCCTCACCAACACGTGACAGCAGGGTGCTGTTCTCTCACCTGCCACCCCGTCCGGAGAGCTCACAGAAAGGGTGTCCTAGGTTGCTCCTCTTGCAAGCAAGACCTCTGCTGTAGGCCTAAAGCTACAATCCCAAGCCTGTGTTTGCCCACAAGGTGGTCCGACCTGGGAGGGAAGGGACAGATCTTAGCCATCTCTGCATCCTAAATGCCAGGCTTCGCATTTGACCCACAGTAGGTCCATTTGTGGAATGAATTTCTTCCAGTCCTGACACTAAATTTTGGTTTTTTTACTTTTTTTGTTGTTACTGTCTGTTCTGTTTGTATTTTGAGGTTTTTTGCTTTTTTCCCCCAGGGAATGAAAATGCCTTCTCCGTATGAACCAGGCATAATCCTGGGGCTGGGGCTGAGTGTCATTGGTTGTTTGCTCTGATTGTAGCTAATGAACAGCTCAGCTCTAGTAATTGCAGGCTTGCTGGCCCCAGTGCCTGCCTTCTAACTGAACCTTGACTCTGATCCAGTATGTATTCTCCGCGATCCTGATTTCTGTCAATCTAATTTTAAATTTCATTCTAAGGCAAACCTGCTCATGTTCTTTGCTGAAATCAACCTCCCCTTTCTGGAATGGACATACAGAAAATTGGAGGCAAAATATAACAGTGGTTGTGCCTCAACTGCTTAAATACCTGAGAGACTGGCTTGGCGCGGTGGCTTGCACCTGTAATCCCCACACTTAGGGAGGCTAGGGTAGGCGGATTGCTTCACCCCAGGAGTTTGAGACCAGCCTGGGCAACATAGCGAGAACTCATCTCCAGAAAATTAACTGGACGTGGTGGTACACCTGTAGTCCCAGCTACTCAGGAGGCTGGGGTAGGAAGATTGCTTGGGTCCAGGAGGTGAGGGCTGAAGCAAGCTGTGATTGAGCCACTGCACTCCAGCCTGGACAACAGAGTGAGACCCTGTCTCAAAAATACAAAAAGACCCAAGAGACCTAGACTCCCGCACCCCCTGCCAAAAATCCACACACACATGCATATACAATAAGATGGTATTTCTTCCTTTTCTTTCTCAGAACTTTCCACAGAATGATAGTCTTATCTTTGAGGAAAGCAGTACGCAGAACCTTTGTTTGTTTGTTTGTTTGTTTGTTTGTGATGGAGTCTCACTCTGTCACCCAGGCTGCAGTGCAATGGCTCCATCTCGGCTCAGCCTCCACCTCCTGGGTTCAAGCGATTCTATTGCCTCAGCTTCCTGAGTAACTGGGATTACAGGTGCACGCCACCACACCCAGCTAATTGTTGTGTTTTTAGAAGAGACAGCTTTACCACATTGGCCAGGCTAGTCTCGAACTCCTGACTTCACATGATCTACCTGCCACCACCTCCAAAGTACTGGGATTCCAGGTGTGAGCCACCACGTCTGACTGGAAGCCTGATTTTTACTGCTGTTCAGAGAACCTGTGGCTTATTCCCACTGAGGGCTTGAACTTTGCCTTTTCCCTTGCTCATTTCTTACTTACCAAGAGCTTAAGCTGGTTTACTGCACTGACATTCTAATGAAATATAAAAAGCTTCTCAACAGAGAGATAAGAAAGAGGAGGAGCTAGTACAGCGGGACCCTCTGGGTGGATCAGGGACAGCTGGGGCCCTGCCAGGGCTCTGAGTAGAGGAGGTGGTGTGAGAGCACTGATGCTCTGGCTCTGTCACATCCTTTTTTGGCCTTTGTCCTGGTAGAGGCTGCATTTCTGATCTTACAGAAAGCTGTGGGCACACTATCCAGAAATGTGTTTGTTTTGCTTGCTTTGAAGGATGACCTGCTGGCTGACAGCCAGCCAGAATTAAGAATTCCATATACATTTGCTGATTTTCAGTATGAGAGATGGCAATTAGCCTACAGAAACCCATTTAACCCCCGAGAAGGAGCTGTGTGGTGAAGACTGTTATTTATGGGAGTCTGTGTAATTTGCTTCTGTGAGAAGGGCCGGCCGTGGCTCAGGCAGGCCCATGCAGCCTTCCTTTTCCAGGACTCCTGCCCTGCCTGAGTGGCTTGGCCTGGCCTGGCCACGTGAGTCTTGTGGATGTGTGCCCATCAGTCAGGGTCCCCTGTGCTGTGGACCAAGGGTTGTTTTTGACTGTCTTAACTTAAATTTGATAGCATCTCATCAATATTACAGACATGTACCACCATGCCAGGGTAACTTTTTTTGTATTTGTAATAGAGACGGACTTTCACCATATTGGCCAGGCTGGTCTTGAACTGCTAACTTCAGGTGATTGTCCGTGTCAGCTTCCAATGTGCTGGGATTACAGGCGTGAGCCACCACACCTGACCCACAAAACTTCTAAAGAAAGTGTGTTTGTATTTTAATCAGAGTTAAGGCAGCGCCTCAGTGAGGGGCAGGATGGAGCAGTGGTAAGCGCACTGAAGGAGTCGGGCTCTCTGGGCTGAAAGTCCTGCCCCGGCCACAGGGCAGCTCCCTTCGTCCTGAGGTTGGATGATGTTCCCCAGGCCCTTTTAGCTCCAGGGTGGAATAGTTCTAAACTGGTTATTATTTTTGTTGTTGTTTTGAGATAGAGTCTCGTTCTGTTGCCCAGGCTGGAGTGCAGTGGCACGATCTCGGCTCACTGCAACCTCCGCCTCCTGGGTTCAAGTGATTTTCCTGCGTGTGCCACCACGCTCAGCTAATTTTTGTATTGGTAGAGATGGGGTTTTGCCATGTTGGCCAGGCCGGTCTTGAACTCCTGACCTCTGGAAATCTGCTCACCCCAGCCTCCTAAAGTGCTAGAATTGCAGGTGTGAGCCCACCACGCGTGACCATGATTGTTGTTTTTCATCAGGATTATAAAATTTGAAAATTGCTTTTTGATGAGAAATGAAAACTACCCAAGGAGTAAGATGCTCTAAAAGCCATCAGATTCTTCCCAAAGTATTGAGGCGCTGCTCTTCCCATTTTGTTATATAAGTTTTTTTCCTGAAACTCTTTGTGATATGAAGTATTCTTGCTAATCGAGCTGCCTGGAGACTCACATTTCCCAGAGCGCTTTTGAAAGTGGAAATGATGCTACATTTCCCAGCCACAGTGTGGAGGGCGGCTGTGCTCTCTGCATGGGGAGTCTGCTGCTCAGTTACAGGACGGGGTTGGGGGGGCTCCAACTCCGTGTGTTACACCATGCGCTAGGGAGTCACCCGTTTCATTTACAAGTGGGTTGGTGGTTTCAATGGGTTTTGGCTTTGCCTGGTTCCAGACTCAAATCCTCTCTGTAATGTGGGGCGGGGCAGGTACAATAGAGACTTGAACAAGGACATTGGGATTTAAGGGAAGGGCAGTGCAGGCCAAGGTCAGCAGGAGGACGTCTCTAAGATGAACAGCACTGAATGTGTGGGAAGCAACGCAGAAAAGTCTGTTGTAAACAACTCTGTTAAATAATTAATTGTATTGCCTTGGGCTGGAATAGGGGTGCCAGAAGGTATAGGACCGCGTGGAATTTAGAAAAGGGAGCACTGAAGAATGAGATTTTATTTTTGGCACCAAGAGAGTCCAGGTGCTAGAGTTATTCCCTTGGATGTGACTAACCCTCTCCCTTTTCATACACAATCCTCAGGCGAACAGAGATGATTCATTAGCCCATTCTAGCTTAATGGACGCATCACTGTGCAACCACACAAATGCCTCATTTCTAATTGCTTGCTTAGTATTTATTGAGGAGTACTGGGTACTAGGCCATGAGAAAAACAAACAACAATATAGGCCTAGACCTTGCACTTGAGGAGTTCACAGGCTGAAGAGGCATGCAAGTTAAATATAGAGACAGCTGAAAAGCTGATGTCTGGGACAGAGGGGGAGCCCCCTGCTCTAGGATCCAGGGAGCAGATGCCACGGGGGACTGGCAGGGATAGGGAAGTCAGGCGAGGAATGGGATTACCTAAGTTGGATCATGAAGGACGAGAACAGGCTCACAAGGTGCCCAGGGACAGGGAGGCAGCAGGTCCGCAGCATGAAGGCAGGAGAGAACATTGCTGTAAGCCTTTACCGTGGCCACTGCATGCGGAGGAGACAGGAGATGTCGAATGAGCTATGACACGGGGCAGGAAAGCAAGACCCAGGTCTTGTGAGGCCTTGAGCGTTGAGCCTAGGAGTCAGGACTTTATTCTGCAGGGCCTGGGGATTTTAAACACAGCAATATCATAATTATGTTCACATTTCAGAGCGATCACTCAGGCAGCAGTCTGGAAGGTGGGGTGGAAAGAGGAGAGATTACAGCCATGAAGACCAATTTAGAAGGCAGTAGGCAAGAAATACCCAGGACCTCACCTGAGGTGGAGGCAGGAGATGGGAATGAGAGCGATCACAGAGCTCAAATGAACTAAACTCAGTGCACAGGAGAGGGGAAGGGAGAATTCAAAAATTGCTCTTAGATTTCTGACTTGTTCCCCAAGTAAGTGGGGTTGTCATTTATTTAGATAAGCAATAAAGAACTTAGAAACAATTTTAGGAGGAAGATAGTTGTGTTGGGAGCCCCCAAGACCATGATTTATTACAGCACAGGGATACAAAGCAAAATTAGCAAAAGGAAACAGCACGTGGGTTCAGGTCCAGGGGAGCCCAAAAGCGGGCTTCCAGAGCACTCTCCCCATAGAGTCACAGAAGATACACTTAATTGCTCCAGCATGATGACACCTGAAATATTGTCTGCAGGGGACGCTCATTAGAGACTCAATCCCCAAGGTTTTTATTGGGCAATAGTCACGTAGCAAATTTCAGACTCCAAGAACAAAAGCAAATGTTCAGCATAAACCATTCTGTTTGTGCAGTGAGCCCCTCTTATCAGTTGGAGGATAGTTGAAACCCTCCCACAATCCAAATTCTCAGAGTCAGGCCTGCTACATTATTTCTTTCCTACACAGTAATGAATTTGGTTACTAACATGTTGTATCTAAAGCATTTGTTATAATTTACAGTGAAGATGTCCACTGCACAGTTTGTATTGAGTCTAAGGTTCAATGGAAGACATTTCATTTCATCTGTGCTATCGATGAAAGTTTCTGGAGTCCTTAGCCCCTCAAAGGGTCATTAAAGCCAGGTCTTCCAAAGAGAAAGTCTAACCCTGTATTCCTTTAAACCTCCATGCTGGAGATCATCTAGTTCTTCACATTATAAAAATGAGAAAACTGAGTCCCCAACGATGTGGCTTAGTTACACATTTTTCTATTTCAAGTCTATTACTCTTTCCATCATATCGGACTGCCTCACAAAATGACAGAGTCAGGCATTGTTCATCAGTGAACAAAATGGTGTTTAGGGTATAAATCAGGCCCTTGTAAGTTGGGTTAATACAGCTTACTTCTCAAAGATCCTGGTCCTTGGACCCTCAAAAGGAGAACTGATCATGTCAAGGCCTCTACCTGGAAGGAATTTCTAAGCAGCCTCTCAGTCAACTGTTCATGTTCAATCCACCTTGATTTACAAAGAACAGTGAATCATTAAGACCTTTCTCTCCTCTTTGCTGTTGTGTCTATTCAACAAATTATTATGTTTGCAGGCACTCTGTTAGCCACTAGGAATAAAAGGATAAATGCGACAAAGTCTTTGCCCTCAAGTTACTTATATTCTAGAGCCAAGAAGGAGATAGATGAAGAACACATCTTACATATTAGGGCTGTGTCGAAGGCAGGAGTAGGCAGAGTAACCCTTTGGATATAGGATATGAAAATAAATCAAACTCAAAGCAAGTTCATTATTTGCTTGAAGCTCTGGTGAAAGATAAAGTGAAACCTGCAAACTGTACAGTGAAGTTGCTGCTATACATTTATCCAGTTTTGGATTTCATTCTTGGATGGCCTTTAATTTGGATGGAAGGGCAGGAGACAGCCATGTGTACAGCTGTTGTTCTTGAAGACATCCGCTTCACTCAACACATGGGATTTGGCTTTGGTCTTTGGTATTAACTTTGATGCCTAAAGGAGTGACCTTCCCTGATGCTCACCCCAGCCTTTTAGGACCAGATTAGATACATTTGCATGTGTTTGCTGGCTGCTTTTTGTGTAGTGGTAAATCTCACCTATAATAATAATAGGCAACTTTGCAATATTCTAAGTTGTCTTGGGAGATATCATCAAGTAGTTGTCAAGTCAAACTTAATGGTAGACTGTAAATTTTAAAACAAATTGTGGGTCATTTGTATAGTCTCAATAGATACATATTTTAAAAGAAACAAAAAATTTCCCTCTTGAATCTTTATTCCTATCTCAGCTACATTTATTGCCTCATTTGTCATCTAAACGGTCTTTGTTCTTTGAGCTTTCAAACATGATTAATTGACATTGTGCAGCATAGCACAGGGAAAAGGCTGAATATTTTGTATGATGAGTAATCTAGTTAACTGCCCATCTTTCTTTTCAACTCCACCAACAAATATGTCTTATGCAGATGTAAGGGCAGTTTGCTTATTTCCCTGTTCAAAATTGTATGCTGTTAGCTTAGCATAGCATGTTTCTTTTCCATTAAGCTAGCCAAAAATAATATTGACAAATTCATGAAGCCTTCCATCTGATACTGTTGCAAGCTTGTGCAAATAGATGTAGACAGTTAAGGGAATGCAATAATTAAATAATTAAACATCCAAATGTCAAGAATCGGATAGGAAGAAGTAACTGGCCTCACGTTGGAAGTTAATGAAGTGTTTGAAAATATACCTTTAAAATCAAATATGTAAATTTGTGTTTCAGGGCCTTTTTTCACATTTGAATAAAGCACAGTATAATATTATAGTTGCTGAAAGGAAGTTATGAGCATTTCTGGAAGTGCTTATTTTCGGTACATGCTACTTCGAATTTTAAAAGACATTCAGTGTATCTTTGTCATGAATCTCTCCACTGGGACCAGGCCACTCCTGGATGAACTCATAGATGGAGAGCGTCTCAAAATGCAAAATCAAATTGTATTTTAAAATATGCTATTTTAAAGTTCTGGAGAATGAAAGCATGAAAATAGGCCAATATTTGGCAAAAACAGTCCATTTGAAGAGTTGTCTCTTTAAAATCTCTGATTTCACTTATAGAGCTTGCTTCCAAAGAAATGTATTGTGTATGTCATAAATCTAAAATGTTTTTCTTTTTTTGCCATTTTTAATTCCTGATAA
>NW_022437045.1:6096410-6137421 GCF_009761245.1 Sapajus apella | reverse complement strand
GCTGGTCTTAAACTCTTGACCTTGTGATCCACCCACCTCAGTTTCCCAAAGTATTGGGATTACAGGCGTGAGCCATCGCACACAGCCAGTGTTAAATTATTTTTAACTTGTTAGAAATAATTGTCCCATAACTTACTGAAGATTTGTTTAATATTCACTATTGTTCCCCATAAAACTCTTAAAATATTAAACCAACTCATAGTTTAAAACTTTTCAAGGTAGCAAATGTGTGTTACTACTTTTTTTTTGAGACAGAGTCTCTCTCTGTTGCCCATGCTAGAGTACAGTGGTGTGATCTTGGCTCACTGCAACCTCTGCCTCCTGGGATCAAACAATTCTCCTGCCCCAGCCTCCCAGAGTAGCTGGGACTCCCACCATGTCCAGCTAAATTTTTGTGTATTTTTAGTAGCGACGGGGTATCACCATGTTGGCCAGTCTGGTCTCAAACTCTTGACCTCAGGTGATCCGCTCACCTCAGCTTCCCAAAGTGCTGGGATTACAGGCATGAGCCACTGTGCCTGGCCATTATTCCTTTTTTTTTTTTTTTTTTTTTTTTTTCTTTTTTCGGAGGAGGGGACAGAGCTTTGCTCTTATTGCCCAGACTGAATTGCAATAGTGTGATCTCAGCTCGCCACAACCTCTGCCTCCCAGGTTCAAGTGATTCTCCCACCTCAGCCTCCCAAGTAGCTGGGATTACAGGCGTGCACCACCAGTGCCCGGCCACTGTTCTTAAACGACCTTCTGCACATCTCTGTAGTTTTGTGTCTGGTGATGGCATTTAATTTAGGAGTATCTGGACTGCCACTCCAGTCTAACAGCTGGGGACATGTTAGCAAAGGGGGCATTTTTCATGTGAGTAGGCGATCATAGCCGTGCTGACCATTTTCCCTATCCAAAGGGAGTTCCTGGCAGGGACTCAGGCTGCCCTGACTCCCCTGCCCCAGGCTACCTCTCACTGCTCCCCAGACCTCTTCCTCTTCTCCAGCCAATGGGGCCTTATGCTCGCTGTTTTCAGGGCTGTCTTGTGGTTGTGGCTACAAGTAAGACAAACTCAACTCGAGCTTATTCAAAAAGAGGAGATAGATTGACCCAGATAACTGCTAGGCTAGATCTGGCTTTAGCCACAGCTGGATCTAGGCTTCTGGCATTTGTGCTCCGTTCCTCAGCCTGGCATCCCTGGGAGTGATGCCTTCTGTTCACAGAGTGATCTGCTTCAAACTCACAACTCCCTGTCCAGAGGAAGAGGAACCTTTTCTCTTTCATTATTTGCACAGCAGTATTCAGGAATCTCCTGCAGGGTTCTGTTGGCCTCGTGTGCCCCGTTCTAATCCATCCCTGTGCGCACCCAGGGGGTGGCTGTCACCCGCCCGTCCTGGGCATAGGGCAGGGCATTCCCACCTGCACCACATGGGGTGGCCACCATGGCCACAAGAGAAGGATAGGCGTGCTGATGAGGCCAGACCCCAGGGCTGCTGCTCAGACCATATCTGGTCTGTAGAGCAGAAGAACGAAATGTCTCCCACAGACAAAAACTACTCTTCAGTTCTTTTAATCGTAGGTGTATGTTGGAGTCCACAAAATATAAAGTTATTTAGAAGCATAACTAAATGTATAGTAGCTCCTTCTCATTATGTATTTTCATGTTGATAGGATTCTGCTACTGTGGGAATTCATTTTCTTCATCAAAAGCGGTTTCCATACTCACAAAGGTTGAATAGCTTTGGGCTTTTAAAAACAATGTTTTGGCTTTGAAAGAACCACAGGAAAAATGTCTGTAATCTGTTGTTGGTTCTTCCAAAGAGCCATTTTTTCTCTGATGCTTTAGGAACCCCTAGCCTGGATCTTGTCAAGGTTAAGTGCTCATCTTATTCCCACAAAATTTCTAGAGCTGTTCATCGTTTTCCTTTCACCTTCAGCTCATTAAAGCAGTATGTAGGTCTCTGTGGTCCATATTAGTAAGTGTTAAAAATGTGTCAATTTCATTATTATAAAATCGGGTTATATTAGTTTGACTAGTTAAAAACATCCCAGTTATTTAATCTTTTTTTTTTTTTTTTTTTTGAGACAGTCTAGCTCTGCCACCCAGACTGGAGTACAGTGGCATGATCTCAGCCCACTGCAGCTTCCACCTCCCATGTTCAAGCAATTCTCGTGCCTCAGCCTCCCACGTAGCTGGAATTCCAAGTGTGTGCCACCACACCCGGCTTTCATATTTTTAGTAGAGACAGGGTTTCACCATGTTGGCCACGCTGGTCTCGAGCTCCTAGTCTGAAGTGATCCATTCTCTTTGGCCTCCGAAAGTGCTGGGATTACAGGCATGAGCTACTGTGGCCAGCTAATCATTTTTTTAAACACAATTTGTGTTACGGTCAGGAGTAATAGGTGCCAGAAATAAGATTGTGTTAAACATAAATGTAGATAGGAAACCATGTATACACATGTGTATCTCCTCTACTCAGAGAGTGAAATGTCTCCACCCCAGTGACCCTGGCTGGTTGTATGGTTCATTCCTCTCCAGGAATTGAAACATGGTGGCAGCCTGCCAGCTTGGCATTGCCATCAGTTCTTATTTTTTTCCCCTGCCGATGTCATGGGGACACCAGCCAAATGAACTCTGATGTGTCTCACTTAATACATGTGGACTTCTGGTGCATGTAAACAGAAGATGCTTATTCTTGATTGCACGTTTGTGATTTTTAGTGAGGCTCTGAGGGAGAAGCAAGAGGACTTGAAAGTAACATTTGAATACAAATTTATTCTCAGGCATGGCTACATAAAAGAGACGAGTAATGCCAAACAGATAACACAATTTTGATTCACGCCATTGGCAGCAGAGGAGACTTCTGAGTAAACAAACCAAAGTCACAGCTAGAATGCAGATCTGATCACAGTAGTGTGTTTTGATTAAATCTAAAGATGACAAAGAAAAGTTTCTGCTGGTCCTATCTGTAGCAACAGGGGCATGGCCGCCTGACCACACGGCGGTGGAAAAGCCACATTGTGATTTTGCGGGCCTGAAGCCTTTTGTCCGGTGACCCATTTAGAGGAACCTGAGCCAAGATCTTATCAGGGATGGAGATGGAGACACCTCAGGATTTTCCAGTATCATTTTTCACTTTTTGTTCTTGGACGTGGTTAATAACACCACCAGATCTTTTGAATCCTGAGGCATTTCCTCATGGCTCCAAGTAGCTGCTGCGGGTCAGATTCTGCTTGAACCCAGGGTTCAGTTACAAAGCCCATATGCTTCCCAGCCCACTCTCTGACCTTTGTTCTTTTTCTTTCAGTACTTTTTCAGGCTTTTAATGTTTCCATCCACTAATCTCAGGAGACTCTGTAAATATTCTGAGTATACATAGCCCAATTACTTTTCAAAAGCAAATTTAATTGAAACTTCTTAAGCTTGATAGGAATCGCGTACATTTTTTGACTTAAAAATCTTTGACTTAACAACTTAAGAATCTTTGACTTAACAACTTAAGACAGTTAAACTTGAGAGTATTTGAAAGCTAGTAAATTTAAGAGCTTTCTTCAATAGGTACAAACTTCACCATTTTTCTGACACTCTTCACAGTCAGCAATGACACATTCATTGGAGGACTCATCAATATCCCTAAAAATAGTAGCAGTACTCGTCCACAGCCCAGTTTCTTTTGAGCTTGGCTCAATTTCTTGGAAGCATTGATCATGGGATCCCGCTTTGATCCCTTTTCTGTGGATGAGTGCCAGTTTGCCCGATTTCATTACGTTTTTGGAAAGGGCTAAAACTATGGTATCATTTTATTGCAGTCCTTCCATCAATCACAATTTGGGGCAGTCTTGGTGAAAGATGAGGAATTCAGACTAGGAGCCTGGGGAAGGCAGGTCCGGGGGCAAGAGAGATGGAATGCAGTGAGTACTTATTTTATATCATAAGTTCAGCCACCTCAGCCTCATGATTTTTTAGCTAAGGCTTTATTCCAAATTGACCACAGTTGTAAGGCCCAAAACTATCTTTTCTTTCTCTCTCTTTCTTTCTCTCTCTCCCTCTTCCTCATAGGAAGCCCCCTAATCCTCCAGGTGGCACAGCCAGGAAGGGTAAGATATTGTCAGAAACAAGTGAGTTACACCCTTGATGGTTCAGTGGGCCAGAGGACTTCTAGATGCCAGCTGATCATGGCAAAAACTAAATACAGAATCCATACAGTGGATTCTCTGTGGTTTTTCTCTTCACCCCTCCTCACCCTTGACCAAATTCCTAATTGTGGTATTTTCTTATCACAGTCCTCCCTGCTGGATATACAACTTTGACTTTCATTGCAAGAAAGTGCTCCCATTGCATTATTAGCTAAACCATGTTGCTGTGACAACGCTCCCTCTTCTAGCTTGCCTCGGCATTCCTGTAGTGTCCTTGGTTCTGTTTACCAGGCTGTCCAGGGATCACTTCCCTGGTAGGATCTCTGTGGTGACCTGCATCTCAGAGCTCAGCAGTGCTTTTGGGGCTATTTGCCAGACAACTCTATGTGACAGAGGGCCAGGTGGAAGAACTCTATCACCCCAGACACTATTTCAGCATTCTCAGATGATCGATCCGTCAGCAAATCCCACTGAGACACCAAACATGCCACAGAAGCTGTTTTTTCCTATTTCAGCACACAGTAAAACACTACCTCTTAGACATTGATGAGCACATGCCGCTCTTATGTTGACACAGAAGACCTGTGTTGACTCTTCATCAGCAAAGCGTCTTTTTTTTTTTTTTTTTTTTTTTTTTTAAGTTTCAATTGACACATACCACCTCTGGCCCAAGTGGACCACATGGTTATGCGTGCCCTTTGGTACAAGATGCATCACGTCTCCGAGAACTCAGGTGTTTTTCTGATCATGGAGAATTAGATTCCACATATAACTTCTATTTAGGATCTACAAATTAGGTTTCATAAATTATATTTGGCAAACAGTAATCTGCAACATAGATTCTAAGTGAAAATACTCTAAAGTACTATCATTTATCTTTAAATCTTTCCTCCTGAGAGTTGATGTCTGACCTTTCACTCATGGAAAATGTATGTATTGTTGAACCACTAATCTAGATTCAAACACCATCACCAACCAGCCTCTCTCTTTCAGTTGACATCTGCATTTGACTGTTTAGTTTTTGGTGTCTTTAGGTAAAGTTGTGAAATACCCACACTCTTCTCAAGTTCTTCATGTCTTTTGGTTTTTAGTAAACCTTTTTGTGACATTGTCTTTGAGAACATAGGTCAACAAACACTTTTTTAATGGAATCGGTAGTAGATATTTCAGGACTTGGAGACCACGCAGTCTCTATCCTAACTACTCAACTCTGCCGTTATAGCACAAAAACAGCCATGCACAATATATAACGAATGACTCTGTGGCTCTGTTCCACTAAAACTTCATAAAAATAAGCAGCTGGGCAGATTTAGCATGTGGGTCGTTGTTTGCCAACCCCTGATCTAGAAGAAAAGAGTTTTGTGTAATTATATGTTGGGTAATAAACATACAAAACCATCTCAGGAATCCCTAATCTCTTCCTCATTGGGAACTCTTCCCAGTATCCCCAATACTGGTGGGAATGAGATGAAAAGGGCCAGGAGCACCATTCCTTAAGCAGATAGTCAACCCTCTTTCTTTCCCCGTGGAAATCCCCTCTGCCTACAAGGAGGAGAGGCAACTAGTTTGAAAGCTGCCAGCCAGTCCATTAATTTAGGAAATTCTAAGCCCCGCTCCAGTCACTTTGCATCAACTCTAAGATACAGCAGCAAATGAAGTAAATGTTATTTGTGATCCTACCAAGTCTCGTAGCTCTACGTGCCTGAGGTTAAACTTTCATGTAAGCACTAAATTTACTTTAGGTTTACAGAAAATTACACCGCAATTGGTACAATGGTTGTGGGGGGATGGGGATAGAAACAGGGAGAAGTGAAAGTGAAATCTTGGTCAAAATTGGATATCGCCCAAATAAGCTGGGAAATGAGAGGTGCTGCAGAATGGTTTTCTGTTATAAAGTGCATCTACACTGATAATTTGTGTTTTATGTGCTTTTAAAATGAGGCTTTATTGGCTTGATTTCTGTGAGAAAAATCACTAATGGGCCGATAGTATCACTCTACTTCAACATGCAAGAGAATTGCTCAGGCGCTTGTCAGATGCCTGAACCACATACTTATTTGAGAATGTGCCATCATGGGAAGCTTTCCTTCACCAAGGTCACCGAGAGGGCAGCAGAGGGAAGCATGTTGAACTTCAGATGGTTCTGGCTACTCATGTCAGTAGCAAAACAAGGAAGGAAGGAGCTGGCTTGCCCCAAAATTAAAAGTTCAGAGAAAACGGGCTTGTTTTGTTTGGAAAAGGCAGATAAAGGAGCAGTAACTAAAGAATCCTCTTTTTTATTATTATTGTTGCTCAATTTATAAACCTAAACAGAAAATGTGTGTTGCCTTATTTTCTCTTCTACAGATAATTTTCTTGTAAAACATTGTAAATATTAAACTACATTATAAATACAGAATTTTTTATGGCTCCTTTTAAAGACTACAAACTTTTTTATACCAAAAAAAAAGTATTTTTTCTATATTTATTTTACAGATTAGTAAATGAATGAAATTTTGGCTCTAGGTTTTTTTTTTTTTTAATTTAATAAAGTTTTATTTTTCCAAATGTACAGTTGGTTGGACCTATTCATGTGCCTTCACCAGCAGTTGGAGCATCTCCACCCTTGGTATTTCTGGTGTAAATTACTTGAGCTCTGTGGTTTGAAACCAGTTTGATAAGTCCTTTGCTAAGGAGCTCCTGAAGGGCTGCCCTGGCAAGGGAGCCTCGAATCTTCAGTCTCTCAGAGACCACAGCTGGAGTTATATGTTTATAGTTGGGAACTTCCTTACAGAGTTTGTCATAGGTAGCGTTGTCAAACAAGACTAAGTCATTGAGCCTGTCCTGAACTTTGACTTTGGACCACTTCTTCTTTTTGGCCTTGCCCCTGGATTTGTTCACTGGGTCTTTGTCTTTCTTGGCCGACTTTCCGGCGTCTGTCTTCTTCTTGTCGTCCTTGGGTGGCATTGCGAAGCTCGGAGAGCTTCACTACAACCACGCTAAGATGTCGGGCAAAAAGGAAGGCTGGCTCTCGGTTTAAGAAAGCAATTTCATTTTAAGCTCATTGTACTGTGTCATTGGACTTTATTAATTTTATGCTTGGACTACTTAGCTGAAAATCAAATTCTGTCATTATATGTAATCATATAGTGCCTCCTATAACATTACTCTTCAGTTAGATAGAGTTGAATAATAACCTAAAAAAATCTCCATAGCCTATAAAATTCACTCGTATATTTATAAGGTAATACTATGATACATAATGTTAAAAGTACACAATATGGCCGGGCATGGTGGTTCATGCCTGTAATCCCAGAACTTCGGGAGGCCGAGGCAGCAGATCACATGAGCCCAGGAGTTCGACACGAGCATGAGCAACATGGCGAAACCCCACTTCTACCAAAAATACAAAAATTAGCCGGGCATGGCAGCGCATGCCTGTAATCCCGGCTTCTCAGGAGACTGAGGCAGGAGGATTGCTTGAACCCAGGAGATGGAGATTGCAATTGAGCCTCCGCACGCCAGCCTGGGTGACAGAGTAATACTCTGTCTCCAAAAAAAAAAAAAAGGACAGAAGATTATCTCACCCATTGATACATAATGTTATGTTAAAAGCATACTACATTCTAGAGAAGCTAGAGTGACAGGGTCTAGATTTACCCTCCCACTTGAAACAAGTTAAAAACTGGACAAAGTGTATGAAAAATGCATCACTCAAGGCATTGGACACCAGGCAGCAAAAAACAGTGGTCCCTGAAAAATTGGGAACAAAGCGAGTCCTATAATTGTCCTTATCTAGAAAAAGTTTCTGGGCTGCTGTGTAGGGAGAAGGAACCCAGGAGAAAGAGTTCAACTCTCTCCTTTAGTTGAAGACATAGAGCTGGGATACCTCTAGGGAAACCAAGCAGCTGGTTTGCAGAGGTGGAGGACTGGGGAGGAGAGAACTGCATAGGGAGCGAGAGCTTTGCAGATGTGCTGAGTCCTCCTTGAGTATGAAAATGCATACTGATCCAAGCATGTGTGTGGGAAAAGTACCCAGCACCAGGGAAAGGATCACCCAAAAGAATCAGGGGAACACTGCCTGCCTCCCACACAGTAGCTAAAAAGAGGTGCCTGTTTCCAACAGTTAGAGTGAAAACCTCCCAAATCAAGGGCACTGGTTAGAATATTAAGAAGGGTCTTGCCAGACAGCTAATCCAAAATTAGCAGGCATGCAAAGATGCAAGAAAATGCCACCCGCATTCTCATACCAAAATGAGAAAAGTCCATCAAAACTATCCCATTATACAGATGATAGAATTCATAGATATGGACATTAAAATAGTTGTTGTGACTGGAGTTTATATGTTTAAGAAGCTAGAAGAAAGATTTAACCTATGAAAGAGAAACATAGAAGATGTAACAAAGACATAAATCAAACTGAAGAGATGAAAACTGCAGTGCCTGAAATGCTAAAAGTACTCTTGATTAATGGCAGATTAGACATTGCAAAAGAAAAGTCGAGTTAACTTAAAGACATGCAGTAGAAACTATCTGAAATGAAACAGAAAAAGGCTGAAAAGAATACACCGAGCAACATAGAGTTTTGGGATCATTTTAAGTAGCCGAAAATATATAAAACTAGAGTCCCACAGGAGTGGAAACAAGGAACTGAAAAATATTTGAAGAAATAATGGAAAAACATTTTCAAATTTGATAGAAACTATAAACTCATACATTCAAAAATGAGAAAATCATTTTAAAAACGGGATAAATGACACATTATGGAGACAGGAACAAAGATAAATTGGCTGCTGATTTCTTGTTGGAAACAACACAAACTAGAAGATGGTGGGTCAATATTTTTAAAGCAGTGAAAGAAAATTCACAGCCTAGAATTCTTTACCTAGTTAAAATATCTTTCAAAAACAAAGCTGAAATGAAGACTACTTTAGACAAGCAGAAGCTGAGAAAATTCATCACTAGCTAACCTGAAGTATAAAAAATGTTACAGAAAGTCCTGCTGGCAAAAAGAAAATGATACCAGTTAGAAATCTGAATCTACTCAAAGGAATGAAGAACGCCAAAAATAGTAACCACATGGATAGAAAGACTTGTTCTTACTGTTTATCTTAAAAGATATTACTGTATACAGTAATTACTGTATAAAGCAAGAATAACAGAAATGTAGTATAGCATCTATAACATATATAGAAGCAAAATATGTGGCAACAATAGCACAAAGTCTAAGGGGAGAGAAATAGAAGTATTCTTAGACTCTATGTGAAGTAGTGGAACTGTATGTGATGCAATAGTATAATTACATGTGAAGGTAGACTGTGCGAAGTGAAACGTGTGTACAACCATGCACTGCACAGTGACGTTTTGGTTAAAAACAAACCATATATACAACAGCAGTTCCATCAGATTATCATACTGTATTTTTTGCTGTACCCTTTCTAATGTATGTTTAGATGTATAAATACCATTCTGTTTCAGTCACCTACAGTATTCAGGATAACATGCTGTGCAGGTTTAAGCAACACAGGACTGTGCTGTAAACATAAGGTAACCATTTCAATAATTCAACAGTTATAGTCAATAACTGTAACTTTGCTATAGTTAACAAAGTAGATAAAATGAAATCATTAAAAATAATCCAGGCTGGGTGTGGCGGCTCATGCCTGTAATCCCAGCACTTTGGGAGGCCGAGGCAGCTGGATCACCAGGTCAAGAGATCAAGACCATCCTGGCCAACATGGTGAAGCCCTGTCTCTCCTAAAAATACAAAAAATTAGCTGGGCATCTTGGCACACACCTGTAGTCCCAGCTACTTGGGAGGCTGAGGCAGGAGGATCGCTTGAACCCAGGAGGCAGAGGTCGCAGTGAGCCGAGATCGCGCCACTGCACTTCAGCCTGGCAACAGAGCAAGACTTCGTCTCAAAAATAATAGTAACAATCCAAAGAAAGCAGAAAAGGGGGAAAGGGACAAAGAACAGATAGGACAATAAGAAAAAGAATAACAAAATAGTAGATTTAAACTCAACCATATCGATACTCACACTAGATATAAATGTTCTCAATTCACTAATTAAAGTGCAAAGAATGTCAGATTGGCTAAAAATGCAAGAGCTATTATTGTCAACAAGAAACCCATTTTAAATATAAAGACATAAGTAGGTTAAAGGTAAAAAGATGGAAAATTGTTAATACTGATCAAAAGAAAGTTGGAGTGGTGTATCAATATCCAAGTAGAGCTGGAGCAGAGTAGTACCAAGCATATGAAAGAGGGTTGTTTCATTATGACAGAGGTCATTTCATGAGCGGACATAGCCATTCTAAGTGTTTAAGCATATAATAACAGAGCATCAACATACATGAAGAAAAAAAAAAGATACAATTGCAGGGGAAAATAGAAAACCCACAAATATAGTCAGAATTGTTTCAACCCCTCTCAGAACAAGTAGACTAAAAATCAGTAAGGATTTAGAAGATTGAACAATGCTACAATTCGACTAACCCCACCCAACAACAGCAGATTACACATTCTTTTCAAATGTACGCAGAGCATTTGCTGAAATAGACCATATCGTGAGTCACAAAATATCTTAATGAATTTGCAAGGGCTCAAATCAGACAAAATATGTTCTCTCACCACAATGGGATTAAATTAGAAATCAACACTGAAAGACATCTAGAAACACTCCAAATATTTGGAAATAAGCTACAGAGTGGGAGAAAATATTTGCAAGTTATCTATTTGATATAAGGATTTGTGTATGGAATATTAAAACTCAATGAGAATAAACCCTTTTAAAAAATGACTGAAAGATTTGAACACAGATTTCACCCAAGAAAATATATGGCTGATAAGCACATGTAAATATGCTTACCATCACACGCATTAGGGAAATGGAAATTTAAACCACATTGAATACCACTACATAGCTATTAGATTGACTAGTGGGCACAGTGAATCATGCCTGTAATCCCAACACTTTGGCAGGCAGAGGCAGGAGAATCGCTTGAGCCCAGCCTGGGCAACATAGGGAGACCCTGTGTCTACAAAGAAAAAAGAAAATTAGTCAGTTGTGGTGGCCTATATCCTAGCTACTCACTCGGGAGGCTGAGGTGGGAGGATTGCTTGAGCCCAGGAGGTGGAGGCTGTAGTAAACTGTGATTGCACCACTGCGCTCCAGCCTGCAAGACAGAACAAGAGCCTGTCCCAAAGGGGGAAAAAAAAATGGACTGGGCACAGTGGCTCACGCCTGTAATCACAGCACTTTGGGAGGCTGAGGCAGGTGGATCACTTGAGGTCAGGAATTCAAGGCCAGTCTGGGCATCGTGGTGAAACCCCAACTCTACTAAAAATACAAAAAATTATCAGGCATGGTGGTGGGTGCCTGTAATCCAGCTACTTGGGAGGCTGAGGCACGAGAATTACTTGAACCCAGGAAACGGAGGTAGCAGTGAGCCAAGATTGCACCACTGGATTCTAGCCTGGGTAACAGAGTGATACTCTATCTTTTAAAAAAAAAAAAAAAAACTGACCATACCAAATGTTGGAAAGGATGTGGAACATTTGGAAGCCTCATACGCTGCTGGTAGGAATGTGTGACAGTTCGATGCCCTTGGAAAACAATTTGGGGTCGTTTCTTAAAAAGTTAGACGTGCACCTGCCCTATGATCAAGACATTCTATTTCTAAATATTTACCCAAGAGAAATGCAGTATATGTCTATATAAAGATCCGTGCGTGAATGTTCATAGCAGCTTTTTTTTTGTACTAACATACATTAAGCGTTACACTTTGACATGTACAGTTTATTGTATGCCATTTGCCTCAATAGAAGTTTTAAATAATATAATTTTATCCAAAATAAGGTTGTGAAAAGTAGAAAAACAAGAGGAAAAAGTTTCAAAGGTTAGAGAGTCAGTCCAGAAGACCTAACACCTAAATAATGGGAATTCCAATAAGACAGAAGAAACCAGAAGGGAAGAAATTATCATAGAAATAATCATCAGCCTACTACCCAAAATTTTCTCTCCCAGAACTGGAGGACTCCCAGATCAAAGGGTTAGCAAAATGAATGTATAGACTCACACCAACGCACTTCATCATAATAGTAAAAAGGATCGTAGAGTCATAAAGAGGATGCCAAAAGCTTCCAGAGGAAAAAAAAATGCAAATAATCTGAAACCCAAATGGCATCAGACTTCTCAGCAGTAATACTGGGCTTAGTATTAAGTGGCTTAGGCTTGTGGACCACCTGAGGTCAGGAGTTCAAGACTAGCCTGGTCAAACTGGTGAAACCCCATCTCTGCTAAAAATACAAAAATTAGCTGGGCTGGTGGCACGCATCTGTAATCCCAGCTACTCAGGAGGCTGAGGCATGAGAATCACTTAAACCTGGGAGCTGGAGGTTGCAGTAAGCCAAGATCATGAGAGTGCACTCCAGCCTCAGCAGTAGAGTGAAACTATCTCTCAAAAGGAAAAAGATAAGTGAAAGTTATCAAAAAAACAAAAATGAAACAGTAACACTGGAGGCTAGATTACAATGGAGCAGCATGTTCAAAATTCAAGCAAAATAATATACCCAGCTAAACCATTCATGAAGTGTGATAAGAATAATGACAAAGCCAAATATTCCAGAAAAATCTCCCAGCACCATTTTTCTCAAGAAGCTATTAGAGGAGTATTTCACCCAAATGAGCAAGCAGAGGCAGGAGGATTGCTTGAGCCCAGCCTAAGCAACATACGGAGACCCTGTGTCTACAAAAAGAGTTAGCTAGGTGTGGTGGCCTGTAGTCCTCGTTACTCACTCGGGAGGATGAGGTAGGAAGGAAATGAGCAAGTAAACCATGGAAGAATGTTACTTGTCTCTTTTCTCTGCTGCATAACAAATGAGCATACATTTAGTGGCTTAAAACAACTCTCATTTATTATCTTCCGATTCTCTGGGTCAGCTTAGCCGGGTTCTCTGCTTTGGACTGCAGAAATTGTCTATTCTGAGGCCTGGGGTCCCCACCAAAGCTATTTGGCAGAATTCTGTTCCCTGGAGTTGTAGGACCGAGGGCGCAGCTTTTGCTGGCTGTCAGCTAGAGGTCACAGGCCATGTGGGTTTCGCCATGACCTTCTCCTTAGTCCACTCACAACACGGCAGATTATTTCTTGAAGGCCAGCAAGGGGGAGTTTTTCTCTTGAATCTGCTAAGATGGAGTAATGTCCCATCACTTGTGCCATATTCTGCTGGTTCGAAGCAAGTCATAGGTGTCACCTGCTCTCGGGGCAGGAACTCACTGGGAGTCGCCACCACAGTATGGTTCCAGGAATGGAGATGACCGCAATGCAGAGTGAAGGGAATCCCCGGGATTGTGGTAAAGAAAGAGCCCACTAAGCATTTTGTTCAGTAGCCACTTCTAGACCCAGTCTGAAGTCCTGAGCATTCCACTGGTATTTGGACTGGATCACCTAAGAAACATTCCACAACAATGTAGGCCGCTGGTATTTAATATAGTTAATTTTCTTTTCTAGTTCAGCCAGCCTTGGCCAGCCGAGTTTCAGGATAGTGATGAGCACTGATGAGGTGACTCCCCCTTCTCCAACCTATTCCTTTGCCACTGTCCTAAGAGAAGCTTAAAGGAGAAATTTAAATGATGAATGTAATTTCCCTGACTTGAGCTGGGCACGGTGGCTCATGCCTGTAATCTCAGCACTTTGGGAGGCCAAGGCGGGCAGATCACTTGAGGTCAGGAGTTTGAGACCAGCCTGACCAACATGGGGAAACACTGTCTCTAGTAAAAATGCCAAAAAAAAAAAAAATTTAACCAGGCATGGTGGCACACGCCGGTAATCACAGCTAGTTGGGAGGCTGAGGCAGAATTGCTTGAACCTGGGAGGCGGAGGTTGCAGTGAGCTGAGATTGTGCCACTGCACCCCAGCCTGGGTGACAGAAACAGACTGTCTCAAAAATAATAATAATTTCCCTATCTTATGTTTTCCTACTGCACAGCTTATTATCTCTGGGGAGGAGTTTTGTCAGGGTCAGGAGGGGCAAGGGACTAGTTACGGGGAGGCGGGAGTGAAAGCCAAAGGGAAATGCTAAATGACATGCCACAGCAAGATCTGGGCAGCTGTGTCTTTGATAACAAGCTCCTTGAAGAGAAAGACCAGATCGGCTAAGTGAAAGCACTGTCCCTCCTCCCCAGCCCTTCCTTCCTGCTTCCTCCTCTTCCCATCTCCTCCAGCTTCTCTCTCCTTAAAGGAACTACAGAATAATGTTTCATTGCCAGTAGAACCTTGGCATAAAACTGAACCCACAACATCACAGGTAATTTTCAGAGGATGAGCTGCTCAGAAACCAGAATTTAGTTATGTAATATTGAGTTTCAAAACAATGAAATATATTATTAAATTGATCAGTTTTACCAAACCTCATGGAGATTCTCATGGTGTGCTACCTGTCAGTCAAACGGCTGATGAATGGAACTTGTGCTCTGCTCTTCACAGCATCTTCTTTGGCCTGCACAGAGTTGTAGTCTTTCATCTCCTAGAGACTGAAGGGCCATTTAGGATCACACTGTTTTGAGTTTATAGTCTTACTTCTGAAGCTTTCTCTCTTATAGCCTTATCTGACCTCAATCAAGTTACCTGTGTTCATTTAAATACTTTAGGTCTTGGCTCTTGGTTTAGCTTAATATTTGATTGCCATAAATAAGAACTACAGAAAGCATGACTTGTGAAATTGTAGAGCCAGAAAAATTAGGGAACAATCTCATAATACGAATGAAACCTTTTTTTCCCATAAAAAATAAGTAATTAGATATAGAAGATTTGTTGTTGTTGTTGAAGCTATCCTTTCCTGTTCTATCTTAAGTAACTTACAGCTCTCCTTTCATCCATGCAATTATCAGTTCTGTAATAAAATAACAACAGTGAGTATTGTGTATGAAACACTAAACTAGGGTCCTTCATCTCATTTGACTTTTGAACTAGACTCATAACATATTGTTATGCTCATGCTGTAGTTATAGATAAATAACCAGGGCTGACCTTTGACAGTCACAATCGAAAAACAAAATAAAGAACAAAGTCTCAGTGAAGTAACTCACCGAGCAAGATGCACTCCATCTAGGGAAGGAGATCGAGTCACTGCACTCAAGCCTGGGTGACAGAGCAAGACTCTGTCTCAAAAAAAAAAAAAAAAAAAAAAAAAACTTAACACAAATTATAAACGAGGTCCCAAAATACAGGACAGTCACTTCTTGAGAAGCCTTCCTGGAGCCTGGCTACATCTATAGCTACATTTTCTGCATGGTAAATGCCTCCATCAGAAGTGTCGTTGTTGGAGTTGCCAGGGCACCAATTTATTACTTTGAAAATATAAATAAAAGAACCAAGATAAAAGGAGAAGGTGCTACCAAAGAAGACATTCTTGCTTGCACTGGATCTCATGGGATGTGGGTATTTGGCCTGGAACTGCTCACAGGGGCAGCAAGCCTGAGAATGACACCAACACCCCGAGGACCGTGGAGAGAGATGGCTGGGGCTGCAGGACTGCCAAGCCTGGCACGCCTGTCTTCCAAGCACAGCAGCAGGATGTTATCTGAAAATATGAAAAATGAAATGGAAGTAATTTAATACCTGGGGGGTGGGACTTCTTTATGTATCTTTTGGTAATTAATAGAAAACAAAGCAGGTAAGTGACTGAGAAACCAACTGGCTGATCAACAGTCAGTGGTCAGGAGTAACGTGGTAACCACAGGTGAGGGCAACTAAGGAGCTGATGTCCTTAGCACAAATACAGGGAAAGCAGTCTTTACCTGGGGAACAGACTTCTCAAATGCATCCGAGTCTTTTCACTTACTTAACTGTTAGTCCTTTGTGATATCTGATTTCTTTCACTTATGCTCAAAGCACTGCAAGAAAGTTGCAGAACTTCTGATTTCCTTTTGTCTCTATCTGGCCTCCTGCTTCACGTTGATTTTTCTTTCCCTCTGAAAGAACTTCCTTAATCTCTCATTTTTCAAGAAGCAGGCTTATTGACTTTACAAAAAGAATGTCTCAGTGACACAGCTCTTCTTTGATCTCTCTATCCAGTGCCTTTCCTTGTTTAGAAATTACCCTAATTACTGATTTTTTTTTTTTTTAAATAGACACAGGGTCTTGCTATATTGCTCAGGCTGGTCTTGAACTCCTGGCCTCAAGTGATCCTCCCACCTCGGCTTCCCAAAGTGTGAGGATTGTGGGCCACTATGCCTGGCCTAATGACTGATTTTAAATATTAATTTTTCTAAAAAGTCAAACTCCAGAACTGTGCACATGGAACTATCCAATTTCTGTATAACTATAGAAATATACATTAGATAAGAACATTGCTTATATAGGAATCAAAAATTAACTGTGAGTTTACATAAAAATTATTTGCAGAGGTTGCTAACCTCTGGAAGCAGTATTAAACGTAGAAGACTTTTTTCTTCTATTTTGAAAATATTTTAAGTAAAATTTTAAAAACAAATCGAAATGTAGCCAGGGATAGGCTTTCTACCACTTAAAAAAATGTATAGTCTTCTTTACAGAAGAAGAGAAATAATTGTACTTGTTCAGTCATTCGAGGCCACTGGAATAATTGGCATAGTTTGAGATGTGTAGTACTGTCACAATATGCAAGCATGGTGTGCTAATTTTTATAGTAATTGAACATGACTTCCGTCTTAGAAAGTCGTAAGTTAGGAATTTATTCTGTTCGTTCTCTTGATGTAAAAACTAAAAAAAGGAAAACATTTTTTGGCCAGGCGCGTTGGCTCATGCCTGTAATCCCAGAACTTTGGGAGGCCAGGGTGGGTGGATCCCTTGAGGTCAGGAGATCAAGACCACCCTGGCCAACATGTCAAAGCCCCGTCTCTACTAAAAATACAAAAATTAGCCAGCCGTAGTGATGGGTGCCTGTAATCGCAGCTACTTGGGAGGCTGAGGCAGGAGTCGCTTGAGGCCAGAAGGTGGAGGTTGCAGTGAGCTGAGATGGTGCCACTGCACTCCAGCCTGGGCAACAGAGCAAGACTCCATCTCAAAAACAAACAAACAAACAAACAAAAAACATTATATTTTAAACTGAAAAGTAAAGAATGACTTTGACCTGAGTGTCCCAAGGGTCTGCTTTATGTGGTCTGTCCCTCTACAAGCAGGGACCAGGTCCTGGTTACCTGGGTGTCCTCGCAGTAAGCTCTTAGCAAAGGTTTCTGAGTTGAATGAACTTCACTGTTTCAGTCCTTTTGTACAGTAACAGGCACTCAACAGAGTCCATGCTGTAATGTTGATCAGCCACCACGAGAGAGAAGTATACTCTAAGAGCACACACCATCAAGCCCCAGACAGAGTATCCCTGCAGACCAGGAATGCAGTCACCACGGTGCAGGTTCCCAACTACCCCAAAGAAATCCCAGGCCATTCCATCTCTACTCAGCCAAGCAAATAGAAATTCCAACTGTAGCAGCAAGATCTATTTTCATTATATAGTGTCTCTCCCTCTCTCCCTCTCTCTCTCTCTCTCTCTCTCTCTCTCTCTCTCTCTCTCTCCCCCCCCTTCCTCTCCCTCTCCCTTTCTGTCTCCCTCTCCCTCTCTCTCTCCTTCCCTCCCTCCTTTCTCCTTGATCACTTGACATTGATACTGGGCCGTTTATCCTCATGCATCATCTTAGAGTTATGTTTGTATAATTATCAATATGGCCATTTGATATAATGGCCAGGAGAATCGCTTGAACCCAGGAGATGGAAGGTGCAGTCAGCTGATATTGTGCCGCTGCACTCCAGCCTGGGCAACAGAGCCAGAGGCTGTCTCAAAAATAAAAAAATAAATAAAATTGTGATGTAGTTAACCAGTATAATCTTTTCAGTTATTTTTAAATTTTTGAAACAACATGATGTATATCAGCCATTCATTAGAGGAGGAAAGAAATGTGTGGAAGGACTGTCTTCTGCTTCAGATCATGGATTGTAGGAACAAAACAGAAATGTGTAAAAATGCTGCTCTTTTTCTGAAGCAAAATAAAATTAGATGATTTTCTGTTGTTATTAGAAAAGATAGATTTCAGGAGAAATTAGAAAATAAATTATTTTAGAAACACAACAGAACTCAGTACAATGATATTTTGGTTAAGAAAATTATGGTTAGAAATTATGATTCTATCACTTTATGAAACAGAATCTTTAATAATTTTTCAACTTATACAAAGGATATTCTTTTATTTCTTAATGACTAATTTTAAATATATGACTATTCTCTCTGTACTGGTTTTTAACTAATGCTCATTAAAGGCTACTGATAGAACTCATTCTTTCTTCAAAATGGAGTTAACCCGAAATCGGTAAAGTTTCAGAAGATTCATTGTAGTTAAAATTAGGGTCATGAAGGGCAAAAGCCCATGTATTTCAGCCTTTGTAGAAGAATCCATTAATGCAGCATTACAAGTAAGTACAATTTAGTGGCTCTTTAGTTATTTTAAGCAGGAGGCCTCCTTAAAAGGGTACACAGATAAAGTCAACATAGATCTCCACTGACCCCAGGCACATGGCCAGAGGTCAGCTCCCAAGGGCTGTCTGCTCTCCTTGTTCCCTGCAGTGCTGTATTGACTCTTGTCTGGGGGTGACAATCCTTTGCTAACAGTTTTTTTACAGGGAGAAAATTTGTGGGAATGCATAAGGTCTTGCTAACATAATTCCATATTATGCTTGCTCAATAGGAGAAGTTTTATTGGAGGTGGCTGTGTCTCCACAGGTCAGGGAGTCTCTTGGGTCTGCAGACTCTTTGTGGTTTCTCGTCTGTTGTCGCTTATCTCAAGTAACTGCACGTTTGGAAAGAGATGATTGCATCACTGCAAGGGGTCATGGGAGTCTTCTGATTGAACTCATTTCTGTCCCATTTGAAAGAAAGAAAAGTTGAAAACAGAGGAAAGACATTTCACACTTCCTGGCATTTAATATTTTGGCCAGTTTTTGTTTGTTTGTTTGATTCTTTTTTAAGACAGAGTCTTGCTCTGTTGCCCAGGCTGGAGTGCAGTAACGCCATCTCGGCTCACCACAGTCTCTGCCTCCTGGGTTCAAATGATTCTCCTGCCTCAGCCTCCCAAGTAGCTAGGAATACAGGTGCTCATTACCATGCCCAGCTAATTTATGTGTGTGTGTTTTTAGTAGAGACAGGGTTTCGCCTTGTTGGCCAGGCTGGTCTCAAACTCCTGACCTCAAGTGATATGCCCACCTCAGCCTCGCAAAATGCTGGGATTACAGGCATGAGCCACTGCACCCAGCCTGGTCAGTTTTAGATCCTGGTTTTGTGACAGAATCAGAGTGACTCGAAGATTCATGTTCTGATCCACTGCAGCTAGCAAATACAACTCCAGGAACTGCACAAATCCTGCACTGCCTTGGCTTTTCATCAGCTGAAAGTTAAAGGTGGCGAATTGGGTTTTCTTGCTTGTAAAAGTGTGTATAAACAAGCATGCAGTAAAGTGTGTTATGTGTGGTAGAATCTTCCATTGGTAGCTTTGGTTAGATGGGCCCAAATACACTACCTTCAGGGTTCTTCTTGGGTTTGTTACCTTGAGTAGAGATTTAAATTTACACTGCCTCATCTATACTAAATTCTGCCCTTGGTGTGACTCCTGTTACACTCTCAGAAGCAGCAGCTGCTGTAGAGTCCAGTGACATCCTTACCGGGAAGATGACTTTGACCTAGAGAGTTCATTTCAGGGGCAGGGGGTGGGGCAGCATCACTGTGACTGAATATGATTATTCATTTCTTTCTCTTAAACTATAAAATGCTTGTTCTTTTCCAAATGCAATGGGCACTATCTTAGCCCATTATATACCTGAAGTGCAGCCCCATGCAATTAGCAAGACAGGAGCCAGTCATCATCCATCACAGTGTTTTGCGCATTTATGCGTTTAACATAGTTTACTGCGTGCTTGTTTATACACACTATGTTTACAAACAAGAAAACCCAATTCACACAGATTATAGAGGCATCTTCTATGGCCGGGTGCAGTGGCTCATACCTGTAATCCCAGCACTTTGGGAGGCTGAGGCGGGTGAATCACTTGAGGTCAGCAGTTTGAGACCAGCCTGGCCAACATGGTAAAACCCTGTCTCTACCGAAAATACAAAAAATTAGCCAGGCATGTTGGTGCACGCCTGTAATTCCAGAGGCTGAGGCAGGAGAATCGCTTGAACCTGGGAAGCGGTGGTTGCAGTGAGCCGAGGTCATGCCACTGCACTGCAGCCTGAGTGACAGTGAGACTCTGCCTCAAAAAAAAAAAAGCCTTCTATAAATGCCATAAGATGCCTTCAGGCCAGGCGTGGTGGCTCATGCCTGTAATCCAAGCACTTTGGAAGCCAAAGCGGCAGGATCACCTGAAGTCGGGAGTTCAAGACCAGCCTGACCAACATGGTAAAACCCTGTCTTTAAAAAAAAAAAAAAAAAAATTGCCTTCAAATGCCATCTCAAAATGCAGTTAGGCAGGAAAATTACCTGCTTATAACCTAGGCAACTGGGAAAAAATATGTATCCACCAATGACCCTGTGTTTGATGTTTCCAGCAATAGAACAGTAAATGTGGTTTCCTTTCTGGGGTGTCCTCCATTATAGGCAGCCACTGTATTAACCCGAGAAAAACGTTACCCTCCTGCTGGGAACCTTAACTTCAGAGGCTATGGGAGCCTTCTTCATACCTAAAGTTTTAAAATACAACCAGTCCCCACCTACAAGCAGGTCTTGTGCCAAGTGTGGTTGTAGTTCATTGTTTGGAATCCAGAATGGATTTTCCCATCAGTGTGTCATGAATAGCAGCTGTATTCCAGGCAGCTGCAAAAGGCTTTTTAGCCCACTGTATACCCGGAGTGCAGTCCTGTGCAATTAGCAAGACAGGAGCCAGCCATCATCCATCACAATGTTTTATTCGTTCCCCCAGCCTCCCCGCTCCCACTCTCAGTGGGCCCAGGTGGGCAGGGAAGGGGATGTTGATGAGGCCCGCAGGTGCACAGATTTGCTCCCCACCTGCTGCACCTGCAGGGGTTAAACAGGCCTTGCTCTCCCCTGCCCCCTTACCATTCCTCCTCTCCCTCTCTCCACCCCCAATCTCCTTTTCCCTGTGACGACGGGCTGGGCGAAGTGAGGAAGGGCGGCTAGAGCCACCGGACGCTGAGGCCACGTTGTGCAGTTCGCATCAGAACCCCCTGGGGACTTGCTATAGTTGCAGAATCGAATGCAGCAGATCCGGGGTGGGCTCTGAAACTCTTGAGTGTCTAACAAGCTCTCAGGTAATGCCCGCGCACAGGCCCCATTTGAGTAACAGGAATCTCTAAACACCACATGGAGAGGAGAGGCTGGTGAAGAGGGGAAGGCAGTGGAGGGTGAGAGTTGAGTTCTATTCTCCAGAATCTTGCTCTTTCACCAGTCCAGAGTGCAGTGGTGTGATATTGGTTTACTGCAACCTCCGCCTCCCAGATTCAAGCAATTCTCCTGCCTCAGCCTCCCGAGTAGCTGGGATTCCAGGCGCCCACCACGACGCCCAGCTAATTTTTGTATTTTTGGTAGAGACAGGGTTTCATCATGTTGGCCAGGATGGTCTCGATCTCTTGACCTCATGATCCACCCACCTCGGCCTCCCATAGTGCTGGGATTACAGCCGTGAGCTACTGCACCTGGCCTCCCTGAGAACTTTTTGCCATGGGGAAAGAAGCCAGCAAACCCTGGTTGTCATCAGGTGCGAGCACCTCACAGCTGCATCTCATGCAAGGCGTTCTCGGCCAGGGCATGTGGAGGTTCTGCACCGTGGCCTGAGCCCTTGGGAGAGCAGGCACGGCAGAACCCAAGTGTCTCCTCCAGACGACAGCTGCAGCATTGCTCCACGGGCATCGTTTGTATGAAACACTCACTATTAAAGCACAGTAGGAAGTGCTGAAATGGAAAAGGAATGGTTCATCCAGGGGCCCCAGAATCTGGACCCTGGAGCAGTGTTTGAAGGCCTGGGGATCAGTCAAAGGGACAAGCGTCGGAAGCCGCAGCACACAAGGGGCTTCTGATGCAGGAGGGCAGAGTGTGCGCTTTGAAGACCTTTCATCTAGATGTGGCAAAGCAGTAAAGAACCAGCTTTCATCCTGTCCCCGCCACTAACTAGCCATGTGTCCTAGAGCTCACAGCTTCATGCCTCAATGTCCTCTGTCCTCATCTGTAAAGTAAGGCTAAAATTAGTACCTGCCTCATTACGGTGCTGGGAAACTCAATGAGATTATTTCCGTGAAACCCTTAGACTGTCCATCGAGTGTCACAAAAGCAGTAGTGGTCGTGGCTGTGGCGGTGTGGTAGTGGTGAAATGGGTAATTTGAGATTATAGGCCTAAGGTCAAAATTTCTGATTTTGCAATTTATTACTGGTGTGACCTGGGACAAGTGATTTTGCCTCTCCAAACCTCAGTTTCTTCTCTTGTAAAATAGAAATAATAAAAGTTCCTACCTCCTGCATCATGGAGAGAATACAATGAGGGAAGCACCTAGCGCAGCACCCATCACAAAGCACGTTCTCAAGTCCGTGTCAGTTACTGTTACTGATGGAGACCGGGCTGATGACTGGCACCTGAACAGCAGTTTTCCAGCTGTGCGCCAGGAGCTGTAGGTTTTACAAAACTGTGCCTTGAGGGTGAGAAGGAGGACATTATTCACCCTGCCCACACCGGCTTCCCCCTTCAACCTGACAGGCTTTTCTTGGGGCTCAGTGAAGATTTCATTGAGAAGAAAAGGTTTGGAAGATCACTGCTTTGTAGTTCCGGTGCGTTGTGGGGCCACAGGGAAAGTAAATGGTCTCAATTTTCAGGAAGTTGATATTTACCTTTTCTATTTCATTTCCTTAAACAAAAATTGAAATAGCAGATGCCAAATTTAAGGAGATATGTGCATATAAAACCTGAAATTCTGTGAGGCGGTATTGAATGATAGAGTGAATTCACGTCCTCAGACCTGCAGGGTTTCATGTGGCCACTTTATAGCGCTTGCTGATCTTTAACACTTGGTTTTCTCCCCCAGATGAGCACCATGCCGGGACTGCCCACTCGTCCCTGCTTTTATGACATAGATCTTGATACCGAAACAGAACAAGTGAAAGGCTTGTTCTAAGTGGACAAGGCTCTCACAGGACCTGATGCAGGTAGGTTGATGTGCTTCAACTTTTTCTTCCTTTTTTCTAGTTCAAATCCGTTTTTTGTCATATTTGTTTTTCTGATACTTACTACAGAAGTGGTGTGATCAATCATTTCCTTCGTTGATTACTCAAATTCCTACCAAATGACTTTCCATGACTGGAGTTCACTCCTGGCTGTGGATGCGAGTTAGATGCTCAGTACACAGCCCTTAGTGCACCTGGGCTCCGTCCAGTGAAAGTTAAATTATATCATCCCTGAATATAGATATGTTTAGAGCATCTCTGACCATAACAGAACTCTGTAAACTCATTATTCTATTCCAGGATTAAAACCAGCATCTGTTATAATTTTAAAAGAGTAACTTCCTACTACGTAACTCTTGGTACAGAGCTAGAATCACGTGAAAGAGAAATCTTGGTATATTCGTTTCCTAGGGCTGCCATCACAAAGTATCACAAACTGGGTGGCTTAAAACAATGGAACATTTGACACAGTTCTGGAGGCTGGAAGTCAAAGTCAAGGTGTCAGCCAGGATGCACACCCTGAGACAATGCATGGAATCCTTGCTGGCCTCTTCCTAGCATCTGGTGGTGGCTGTCGCTCCTTGGCGTTCCCACTGTCTCAGCCTCTGTGATCCCACCACATTCTCCCTGTCTCTGTCTTCACATGGTGTTCACCTCTTAGAAGGACCCCAGTCATCTTGGCTTAGAGCCCACCCTAAGAACCTCGTCTTAACTTGATTACTCTGCAAAGAACCTCCTTCTAAGTAAGATCATTGTCACAGGCGCTCAGGGTTAGGTCTCCAGCATCTCTTTTAGGAGACACAGTTCAACCCACAACACTCGACTGTGGCACGACATGTGTGTTTGGCTCCCATGTCCCTGGACAGACACATAGCAATGGGACAGACCATTTAACTAGAGGGCTCTGTGGGTCCCAGGAAGGACAGGTCAGCAGAAAGCAGGCCACAGAATGACTTGGGATCTGCAGTTTCGGGTTGGGCTTTGACTTTGAGCTGTCTTAGGCAGCCCAGACCTGGGGATTCTCGGTCTTATTTATGCCCACCCCACAGCACTGCAGCCGCACCTGCTGGCTTCTGCCAGAGATGACATTCCTAACCCTCTTCCCTGGGGGACAGCTCCTGATCAGAAGTTTGAAAGGCTCAGGGCTGCTTCTCCTACCCCAGGGATCTAACATGTCCTCACCATATTCTGAAGACACATTCCTTCTCTGCAAGCACCCCACCTCCTTCTCCCCACTGACTCCTGCTCCTGAGCCCAGAACCTCTCCCTCTTGCCAGCGTATTCTGGGCATTTGCAGATGAGCTTCCGTGACCTAAAAACCCTCCTTTCCAACTACCTCTGAGTTATGGCTGTAAGCCAGACATCCGGGATTCTCATTTGCATTTGTTTCACTACTAGTAATCCACTTGAGTTTGTTGTTGTTGTTGTTGTTTGTTTGTTTGTTTTGTTTTTATTTTGAGACAGAGTCTTGTTCTGTCTCCAGGCTGGAATGCAGTGATCTCATCTCACTGCAACGTCCACTTCCCAGGTGCAAGTGATTCTCTTGCTTCATCCTCCCGAGTAGCTGGGATCCCAGGTGTGTGCCATGGTGCCCCACTAATTTTTGTATTTTAATAGAGATGAGGTTTCACCATGTTGGCCAGGCTGGTCTCAAACTCCTGATGTAAAGTGAGTCAAGTGATCCGCCCACCTCTGCCTCACAAGTGCTGGGATTACAGGCGCGAGCTACCACGTCAGGCCAAGTTTTTTTGTTAGACCTTTGTTGTTAAAACACTAAAGATCTAGGCTATGATAAGAAAGATAAGGGACCCATAAATAAAATTGCATTAAAACAAGGTGTGAAATTGTTTGTTTCGGGTTGTGGATGTTTGCGTGGTGGTTGCATGTGTTTTTTGTTGAGGAGCAGAAGCTATGTTAAGTCTGAGCCATACTGCATCTTTGATCTTTGTCATTTCTGTAAAAAGAAAACTCTAGAAAATGAAGGGAGACTAATTTAACAAATTTGTAAGCTCAAGCATTGATAAAATGTTGTTTCCTCTTTTGGTGTGAGCTTGTGTGTTGCAAATGTCTTGGATTTCCCAGTGAGACCATGGGGAAATAGCAATATCATTCCTCTTAAGCTGAACACTGAACCCCGTCCCAACTAATCTCTCTTTTCATGTCGGGAACCTATTATGTTACATTTCTGCCATTTGTCATTTTTCTCCAGAATAAGTGTGTTCAATTCTCCCATCTCTCTTGGACAGTATTTTTCCAGCTTTTTGTTCGGTTTTCACATGCTGTCCAAGTAGGTCATATAAGCACAATTATACCTTAATTATTGTAGTTAAGATTCAGGAAATGCTAAGGGACACATCCTTAGATTTATTAATGCAGACCCTTAGATCCTTTATTACCTGAGGTGTTTGTGCTCCCTAACAAGAATTCCTCCAGATCTTTTTTTTTTCTTTTCTTTTTTTTTTTTTTTTTTTTGATAGGGAGTCCCACTCTGTTGCCCAGGCTGTAGTGCAGTGGCACAATCTCAGCTTACCACAACCTCACTCACCACAACCTCCACCTCCTGGGTTCAAGCGATTCTCCTGCCTAAGCCTCCCAAGTAGCTGGAACTACAGGCACATGCCACCATGCCCAGCTAATGTTTGTATTTTTAGTAGCGACAGGGTTTCGCTGTGTTGGCCAAGCTGGTCTCAAACACCTGACCTCCTGATCTGCCCACTTTGGCCTCCCAAAGTGCTGGGATTACAGGCATGAGCCACCATGCCCAGCCTCCTCCAGATCTTATATACGGGGCCTGAAGGGCAGGACACAGGCCCGTGGTAATTACTTGCAATGTATCGGGCACCTTGCTTAGCATTTTGCCCTGGGTGGTCACAGTACCTCTGGAGGCAAGTGTTGTCCCATAAGGCCACAAAGGCTTCAAGAGGACCAAGCCTACCCTGTGGTCACTGAGGGGTAGCCCTGGTCTGCAGGCCTACAGAGCTGCCTTGCCACCCTGTGGCACTGCCCCTCATTTCATAGCTGGCACATGGCCATCCCCATCACGTGTCGTGCTGGCATCAACCCAGGGAGGTGGGTAGTATTTTTGTTTCAGAGCTGCAAGAACTCTGCCCAGAGAGGTTGACAACCTGCTCAAGTGGCACAGCTAATAACGACAAAAGCCAAGACTCAGCTCAGATCTGTTGACTCTCAGTATCACCCCAACCTTTAAGCCCCAAGCCAAAGGATGCCCTTTTCATTTCCGTCACAGGCAAAATGAACTTTGACCCATTCTGAAAGATGATATCAGCTATTTGAACAGACAGGTATTTGAGGATAATAGGGTAATTTTTTTTAATAAGTAAAGATAATTATTTGGGTATTAAAAGCTATGACGTTGTCATAATTCATTTTAGTCCAGGGAGTGTAGAGCTAGCTCTTTCCTAATTCTCTAATGGAATGGCATTTCCACCCCCCTGCCCACCCCACCCCGAGATCCAAGGCCTCTTTCTTCTTTGTGAATTGCTAAATACTGTTCTAGGCTTGGTGGGCAGTGGTTCAAAACCCATCATTTGACCCTGCTTGAACAATCAAAAACAGATCCAGTGTCCTAAATAAAACCACTCTACAAAGCAAACCTTCCGTCTCAGTGGTTCCTCAGTAATGAGCCAGCAAGCATTGTCTCTTTCCTGTGCCCCTCACCATAGCCATCAGGAATCACGTCTACTAATAATCAGAGGTCCGTGGCTATTCAAAACGCATAAAATAAAACTGTTAAAGCTTAGGCGACAGTCAGCTTGGACAAACGTGGGCATCTGAAAGGAAATGTCTGGTTTGCTGACTTTGCTCCCTCGGGGATCACACCGTGGATGGTCGGCATACCCAGGACTGAGCAGCACACTCATTATTCCTCCAGGAACGTGTTGGAGATGCGTCCCACTCAGGAAGAAGATGGTGCTTAGTTGATGAAACTCCCTGTCCTTCCCTTCCTCACCTTTCTAGCCTATCTCAACTCCTAGGAAACTGTGTGAAGCCAAAGGTGAATGTGATATGCCAAAACAGCACCAGAATTTGAGCTCTCCTTGCTGCCTCTCCCCAAGACCTATCTGTAATGCTTTCACTATTGTTAGAATAAGGGCATGATTCATTCTTTTGAATGTCACTAAATAGAACTAATTAAAATAAGTTATTTGTCCCAGTGAAATCGATCCAGCTGTTCAGTTTTTTGTTTAAAGATTATTGGAACTAAGGGTTTGATTTTTTCCCCCCATTCTGTTTTCTCATTCCGAAACTTATCATATTTCCGGGCTTTGGCAAGAGTCATTCAAATGAACACACAAGAAAGTCTGGCAAATTTCCTGAAGAATTCAGGGACTCCCTTACTTCGTTATTCTGCTGTGCAAAGTTATGTTGAGTATGGAATCAGATTCACTCCAGTCCTGCTATAAATATTTGTTCCTTATAAAAGAATTGCTTTTTCTTGAATTACACACGTAGAAATAAGTTTAGGGTAGAAATGAGTTTCTTTCCTAAATTGACTTTAAGCCATCAACAGAAAAGTGGCTAAAGAAAATGTGGTGTGTATAGATAGTGGAATACTATTTACCCATTAAAAAGAATGAAATAATGTCATTTACAGCAGCATGGATGGAAATAGGGGTTATTATGTTATGTGAAATAAGCTGGGCACAGAAAGACAAATACTGCGTATTATCACTCTCATTGTGGAAGCTAAAGAACTTAGCCTCATAGACAGAATAAATGGTAGACACCAGAGGCTGGGAAGGATGGGTGGCTGGGAGGAGGATATGAAGGGAGGTTGGTAATGGGTACAAACATACAGTGAGAAGAAATAAGCTCTAATGCTTGATAGCAGACTAGGATGACTATACTCAGCAACAATATTTTGTATATTTCAAAGCAATAGGAAGAGAGGACTTGAAATGATACCAATATACAGTAATGATAAATACTTAAGATAATGGACACCCCAGATACCCTGATTTGATCACTACACATTCTATGCATGTAATAAATACTCACATTTACCCCATAAGAATATAAAATTTTAGGCCGGGTGCAGTGGCTCATTCTGTAATCCCAGCACTTTGGGAGGCTGAGGTGAATGGATCACTTGAACCTGGGAGTTCAAGACCAACCTGGGGAACATGGCAAAACCCCGTCTCTACCAAAAACGCAAAAATTAGCTAGGCATGGTGTTGTGCACCTGTAATCCCAGCCACTCAGGAGACTGAGGCAGGAGAATTGCTTGAACCTGGGAGGCAGAGGCTGCAGTGAGCCGAGATCATGCCAGCCTGGGTGGCAGAGAAAGACTTGGTCTCAAAAATATATATAACATATCAGTATAAGGGGAAAAAAGGGCAGAAATTTTCAATGATATTTAATAACCGTAAATTAATCTTGAGTAGCATTGCTGCATGCCAGCCCTTCTAAGAATGTGATTTATTCAGTGCCAAGTCACAAACCACAGGGTTACAAAGGGCCCTGGGAGAGCATCTGAGCTTTTTGGTTTCAGTCTTGAAACTTTATCTTTTCACAGAGCAACTCAAAAATTGCTCATCACCCTTGTGTTCCAAGGACTCATCACCCTGAGCCAGCCAAGGAGTGCCCGCTTCCTTTCCGCTTCCAGGCAGGGGCCAAGCAGGATGGAAGCTCAAGCTATTATATTTAAATAATCCTCATTGACATCTAAAAGATAGTGATAATTAAACCTCTCCTATGTTGCTAAATTAAATCTCCTATCTAACTAAAATGGAATGTTTTAAAGCTTAGGTTACAATTATGAAATTCTTAATTCCCCTTCAAATAATCTTTTTCTGAACATATTTTGATTTCTTATTCCAATACCAAAATAAAATGTTTTGTATATTGTATCTTCCAAAATATTTTCCCCCTAAGTTCTGAAATTGCTTATTTGAATGCATAAGCACTAAACAAGATTTGTTTTTACATTCTTACCTTAGCTATTGCATCCCTGATTGTTTTCATCTGTAATGAGACTTTCTATACTTTGCCAATCCTTCCATTTTCTTCAAAATGTGGGACCACAGGCCAGGCACAGTGGCTCACATCTGTAATCCCAGCACTTTGGGAGGCCAAGGTGGGAGGATCACCTGAGGTCAGGAGTTCAAAACCAGCCTGGCCAGCATGGTGAAACCCCGTCCCCACTAAAAATACAAAAATTAGCCAGGCGTGGTGGCAAGTGCCTATAATCCCAGCTACTTGCGAGGCCAAAGCCCAAGAATCACTTGAACCCGGGAGGCGGAGTTTGCAGTGAGCTGAGATCATGCCACTGCACTCCAGCCTGGGTGATAGAGCAAGACTCTATCTCAAAAAAAAAAAAAAAAAAAAAGTAGGACCACAAACTCTAAGCCCCTTTAGACACAAAATATAGGATACAAACGTAATATGGCTAATCAAGGGTCTTCCACTACGTCTCTGGAGCAGGGAAGGCCTTGTCCAGCCTGGCCTGGCCTTGCCAAGGGTTAGCTCTAGTCCACTGAGTCCCCCTCCCTAGCATCCCTCCTGTCTCAAGCGTCATTGACCCTCAGGTCGGGGGACACCAGTGATGCTGGCCATGTCTCTGAAATACTTTCTTTTTGTTCATCTTTATTGTGCCTATAATACTTCTGTTTTCTGTTTATTCCCCTGACTTGAATCAGATGTTTGGGGAGTATTTGAAGTTTCTCGTTTCCTCTCTATCACTATCTTCTGTCTAGAAACCAATCAAGCATCCTCTCTGACTCCAAACCTCTCAGTTTTCTGTGGGAGGACAACTCGCAGGATTTGAGCAGTTTTCACTTTCATGGCCTAAAAGATAAGCCCTTCCATGTCTAAATTCTGATTAAAGGCAACGTATTGCATTTACATTTTAGAGGGGTGAACACATTTTTTTCTGGGACTTAAGTGTTTTGTTTCTTTGTTTTTTAATGTAGTTTGATTTATTTCTAAGAAATTACAGGATTGAAGAATGGTAACGAATATTAATAGCCTTTGAGAGAAAGTAGCAAAGCTTTCATAATAAGTCCCAGGACCATGAACTTCCATATTGCCCTAGATGCATTTTCAAACCTTGATTTCTGTGCCTACTCTATAAAAAACAGAAATCCAAGGTGACAAGATTCCTTATCTAAAATCCTAAACAAGGCTGGGTGTGGTGGTTCATACCTGTAATCCCAGCACTTTGGGAGGATCACTTGAGCCCAGGAGTTCAAGACCAGCCTGGCCAACATGGTGAAACCTCATCTCTACTAAAAATACAAAAATTAGCCGGGCATAGTGGTGCACACTTTTAATCCCAGCTACTTGGGAGGCTGAAGTGGGAGGATTGCTTGAACCAAGGAGACAGAGGTTGCAGTGAGCTGAGATCTCACCACTACACTCCAGCCTGGGTGACAAAGTGAGACTCTGTCTCAAAAAATAAAAAAATAGTAGCCAGGCGAGGTGGCTCAAGCCTGTAATCCCAGCACTTTGGCGGGCTGGGGTGGCCGGATCACGAGGTCAAGAGATGGAGACCATCCTGGCCAATATGGTGAAACCCGTCTGTACTAAAAAGACAAAAATTAGCCGGGTATGGTGGCTCACGCCTGTAGTCCCAGCTACTCGGGAGGCTAAGGCAGGAGAATCGCTTGAACCTGGGAGACGGAGGTTGCAGTGAGCTGAGATTGCCCCACTGCACTCTAGCCTGGCGACAGAGTGAGACTCTATCTCAAAAGTTAATAAATAAAAAATTTAAAAACTATTTTTAAAATCCTAAACCAAAAAAAAAAAAAATCCTAAACATTCTCATTCCACAGGATGCTGCAAACTATAGATCTCAAACTTGGAAGTTCTGGGAATTCTGCCAGTATCCCCAAGTAAATCTCTTGGGAAGTTCAGAATGCCGGCTGGCATAGCTGTGCCTACTCTTAAAGAGTGGTGCAGACTCTGATTCTCCCTGTCTGCTAAGTAAAATATTCCAAACACAGATCCCAGCCTTATCTAGTGAATGGAATCATCGCTCTGTTTTTACATTTTCTTTTGGCCTCAAACTTTAGAGCTATATCATGTTAACGGTTTAACACCAGAGGGGAAAGCTATTCTTAAACTACTCAAACATGGTTCTTTTTCTATTTTTCAGGCTCCTGAAACAGGCTATTCTTTGCCTTTTTGCTGCAGTTGGAGAAGAAACTGACTTTGAAAAATGCCTGTTACGCAATGTTGGAGACATGGTGAAATCAGCCAAGGATTTCTTCTTCATTCAAGATGAATTCTCTTCACAGAGAAATATAGTGTTCAGGAAAAGGACCTCCACCAAGTCAGAAAGAAACTAAGACATTTCTGTTTCTATTAGAGTTTACATTATTTCTACTGCTTACACTTTAGAATGTTTACTTTATGGGGACTAAGGGATGACAAGAGTGTGAACTAAAAGGTAACATTTTCCACTCTCAAGTTTTCCACTTTGTCTTTGAACTGAAAATAAACATGGATCTAGAAAACCAACCAGCAACTTTTCAGTGCCAGATAAAACTCTGCACTCTAGAGGTAACTGCTCATGAGAAGCAGCTGAAAAGTGTTACCTGACACCAGTTTCCTAGAAAACTGTGAACGCAACCAAGCTTTTTAAACGTGACTAGAAAAGCAATAACACATAGAGAAATATCTGGTCCATCGAGAAATCTTCTGACTGTCAGGGATGTCTTGTAAGATCTCTTGGAATGAAGTGCACTGTGTATCCAGAACTATTTTCTTTCTTTTTTTTTTTTTTTAGATGGAGTCTCACTCTGTTACCTAGGCTGAAGTGCAATGGACAATCTTGGCTCACTGCAACCTCTGCCTCCCAGGTTCATGCAATTCTCCTGTCTCAGCCTCCCGAGTAACTAAGATTACAGGCGCATGCTGCCATGCCCAGCTAATTTTTGGTATTTTAGTAGAGACAGGGTTTCACCATGTTGCCCAGGCTGGTCTCGAACTCCTGAGCTCAGGCAATCCACCTGCCTCGTCCTCCCAAAGTGCTAGGATTACAGGCATGAGCCACCGTGCCGAGCTATCCAGAACAATTTTCCAGCACCAGTGAAGTTGCTATCTCTTACCTAAAACAAATGGGTTTATGCTCGTTTCTTCCACCAAGGAATGAATCTCAATGGCCATTAAACTCACTAAGGCCCACAGGGCTAGGAAAAGTAGCTCTTAAAGGTCAGGTGTTTGGAAAATGTTTTTCCTTTTGCCCAACCCTTAATCCGTAGTAGAGAATGTTCTGTGGCCTGTTCCCCCGCCTGGGTTTTCCTGACCCTTCTTTGTTTTCCAGTTTTTCCTACAATAATATAAAATTGTGTAAAAGTTAAAACAAAACCAAGGATTCAGGAAGAAACAAGCAGTGATTGTCCTCTAGGCAGTAAGTAAAACAGCCACCATAAATATCGTAGATGCCCCCAGGCACATCCTGCGGGATCTTTCCTGCGTCCTCTTGTCCCAAACCCTCCAGTGACCCTACGCAGCCACCGCTCAGCCCATAATGCATCTTTATGCACAATTTGTCCCGAAACACTGTTTAGTAACTCAAAAGCCTCCCACTCAAAAGCTGTCCATCCCAAGAATAATTTCACTTGGCAATTCTGAAGTGTCCTTCCCATCCCTGACCTTTATCTGGGACTACACCTCTCTAAATATACAGTTAACCGGTGTTTTATGGTATATTTGGAGAGATGTACTCCCAAATACAAGGAGTACCCCTCTCCCTTTACAGTAAATTTGCAAACCCTTAAAATCTTCAAATAGATGTATACATTGAAACAGTATATATTCCACTCAGAAAGTGGTCTTTTTTTGTTGTTAATTTTTTAATTTATTTTATTTATTTATTTATTTCGAGACAGGGTCTCACTCTGTTGTCCCAGTGGCGTGCAGTGGCACAATCACGGCTCACCATAGCCGCAACCTTCCAGGCTCAGGTGAAGCTCCCACCTCAGCCTCCTGAGAAGCTGGGACTACAGGCACACCCCACCCCACCGGCTAATTTTTGTATTTTGGTAGAGACAGGGCTTCCCCATGTTACCCAGGCTGGTCTCAAAGTTTGGGGCTCAAGCAATCCGCCTGCCTCAGCCTCCCAAAGTGCTGGGATTAGAGGCTTGAGCCACCGTGCCTGGCCATGAATTGATTTTTAAACAGTTGCCTTCTGCTATGCACGCTTTTATGCTTTTCTCTGCATCGAAAGGTTAATTTTCTATTTTTGAAAATGTTTTTACAAAAAATATTTTCAAAATCTCCATTCAAAAAGCTTTAGCCTAGGGACTCCTTTCCTTACCTACTTTTACCAGGAAACTCATCAACTTAAAAAGTAAGCCAGCATCCTGCACACCAGTCCAGGTGCTGCTGCAAACCACAAACTGTTTCCTGTCGTGTAGGCTCATTTGAAGTCTTCTGGGTGTCATAACTTGGGCTCTGATGGATTTGTTTTTGCTCATTCACTACCCTACTGATGGTAGAGTATATTTAACTCCTGCTGAGTGATCTACAGTCTCCACCAAGAAGAAAGGTTAATTAATGGGCTTATCAACTCCTGATGACTTGAAGCATTCATAGAGAAAAAGAAGTATTATTATGGGGATTACTGGGAGGAGCCGGTTATCAACCATCTCTTCTAAGGCCACAGCATGAGAAAAGAAAAATCACATAAGCTTTGGCATGGTGGGTTAGAGTTAGAAGTCTTCCCCAAGAAGGGTGGATATTGGTTTCTTTCTGCCTTTAATTGAAATGTAAAAAACTACCAATAGGCCAGAGATGGTGAGTGGCCCCAGTTACCCACTGTGGCACACAAATGTGTGATCATGCCCCCTCTCTGCTTGAGAACTGGCAGTAGCAATACCTGCCAAGGTTAAGTCCCAGACCAGAAGAATCATCTGTGAAAGCTGCCTGAAGAACACACTCTAGGAATTAACTGAGGAAGAGATGAATCAGGACTTGGGAAAACAGCAGCAAGGCAATGAGCTGAACTGACCCATTCATTCATATTCTCTTTCTTTGGTCTTTTTTTTTTTTAGACAGATCTTGCTCTGTCGCCCAGGCTGGAGTGCAGCGGTGTGATCGCAGCTCAGTGCAACCTCCATCTCCTGGGTTCAAATGATTCTCCCGCCTCAGCCGCCTGAGTAGCTGGGATTACAGGCATGCACCACCACACCCAGCTAATCTTTGTATTTTTAGTAGAGACTGGGTTCACCATGTTGGCCAGGCAGGTCTCGAACTCCTGGCCTCAAGCGATCCATCTGCTTCAGCCTCCCAAAATGCTGGGATTAAAGGCATGAGCCACTATTCCCCGCCTCACTAATATTCTTTTTATTCCTCTATTTTCAGGGTTATTTTGTTTGTTTTAAATAGAATGTGTAATTTAATACACTTAAAGCTATACGGAGTATTTTTCACAATCGATTTTTAAAGAGAATCCTAGTTCCCGCCTATCTGATAGTAGCCAGGGTTTTGTTTGTTTAACTAGAATGCGGCCGGCCTGTTTTTATCATAATTTTCACATGCCACGATCTTATTTGTGGACATGTGTAAATTATGATAACTTACCTTATATATTCCCAAAAAAATCCACAAACACATATTTATACATTGCTTTTGGGTGTGTTCATACAAGGGAGTGAAAATGAACTAGTGAGTACAGCATTCGTTACAAATCTATAATCCATATCCTCTGAAAAAGTCAAGAATTATTACAAAACAATTGGTCAATAAACAGATCTTCATGTAGTCCCGTAAACCGTAGTGCCGCCATACACAGAGAGACCCCAAAACTCTAATAGCTACACTTCAGAACACCAGAATGAACTAGAATTCAGGAGTTCATTTCCCCATTTGAATGGGGGAAAAGGTCACATCTTAACTATGGCTGTAATGGAGCATTTTCTTCGCTATGAGTGTCAGCAGCAAAACAGCAGTATCAACAGTGCTGTGTGATTTTTGTTTGTTTTGAGATTGGGTCTCATTCTGTCACTCGACTGGAGTGCAGTCGCAGCGCATTGCAGCCTCGACCTCCCAGGCTCAAGCAATCCTCCCACCTCAGCCTCCCCAGTAGCTGGGACCACAGGCACACGACCACACCCAGCTAATGTTTTATTTTTTGTAAATACAAAGTCTTGCCACATTGTCCAGGCTGGTTTCAAACTCCTGGGCTCAGGTCATCATCCCACCTCGGCCTCCGAAAGTGTTGGGATTACAGGAATGAGCCACCGTGTCCAGTGGCTTTTATCATTTTTTTTTCTTTTATGGTTTTTTTTCTAGCCACTAGACCACCAGAGAAACAGTACCTATGTCTTTGTCACCAATCATGGATATTTTAATATTACATGACAGTTTCTACAAATATTCACAGTAGCATTTATGCATCTCACTGCATTAAAATTATAGTAGTTATTGTATCCCCCACTGTCTGTATCACTTGTAAATAAAGAGGCACATACATTGCTATAACCTAATGTGATATGTTTTCTATACGTTAATAATTGCATTTCAGGCCGGGCACAGTGTCTCATGCCTGTAGTCCCAGCATTTTGGGAGGCCGAGGGGGTTGGATCACTTGAAGTCAGGAGTTTGAGACCAGCTTGGCCAGCATGGTGAAACCCCATCTCTACTAAAAATACAAAAATTAGCCGGGTGTGGTGGTGTGCGCCTGTAATCTCAACTACTCGGGATGCTGAGGCAGGAGAATCGCTTGAACCCGGGAGATGAAGGTGGCAATGAGCTGAGATCACTCCATTGTACTCCAGCCTGGGCAACAAGAGCAAAACTCCATCACAAAAAAAAAAAAAAAAAATGCATTTCACTATCATTGGTTTGCTTTATAATTTAAGTGTTTTTGTTTAAGCATTTAAAAAATATTCTGTCTGGCCACGGTGGCTCATGCCTGTAATTCCAACAGTTTGGGATGTCAAGGTGGGCTCGTGCTTGCAGTCCCAGCATTTTGAAAGGCCAAGGAAGGTAGATCACTTGAGGTCAGGAGTCCGACACCATCCTGGCTAACATGGTGAAACCCCGTCTCTACTGAAAATACAAAAATTAGCTGGGCATGGTGATGCGTGCCTGTAGTCTCAGCTACTCGGGACGCTGAGGCAGGGTAACTCGCTTGAACCCAGGAGGCAGAGGCTGCAGTCAGCCAAGATCACGCTGGCCTGGTGACAGAGCCACACTCCGACTCAAAAAAAAAAATTCTAAGAAAGAGTCCCTGAGCTTCAGCCAGTCCAAGGGCACCCGAGGCACATAAAAGGTTGGAATCCCCTGCTCTAGGGGAGATGCTAGCAGCCTAGGCCCTGGTTCTGTGACAGCATTACCTTGTCTCCGATGTTGCTACCTCCACATCTGCGCCTTAAGTCCGTCCCTACAGATCCCTGATCCAGGGTGCCAGGTCTGCCTATAATAGAGTCTTGGTCTGTATGTAATGGTAACACAGGCAGCAGCTGCCACCAAAGTTTCTCCAGCCTGATTCAGAGGATACACAAGACGCTCTGGACACTGTGGGGTGCCGCATCAGTGTAAGCCTCTGTTAGCAACTCCACCGCAAGCCAGCTCCAGAAAACTGTTAACGGTGAGTATTGGGCCTTCTTTAAGGTCCTGGTAAAATGGTGGATTTCTAGGACAAAAGGCATATCATGAACCACAGAGGATGGAGAAAATACTTAAACTGGAAAAGGACCATATCATTAAGCCTTCAATATGAGCAAGAAAGAATAAATTTTTTTTTTTGAGACAGTCCCACTCTATTGCCCAGGCTGAATGGAGTGCAGTGGTGCTATCTCAGCGCACTGCAACCTCCACCTCCCAAGTTCAAATGATTCTCCTGCCTCAGCCTCCCCAGTAGCTGGGATTACAGACATGTGCCACCACAACCAGCTAATTTTCGTATTTTTAGTAGAGACTGGGTTTCACCATGTTGGCCAGGCTAGTCTCGAACTTCTGACCCCAGGTGATCTGCCTTCCTCAGCCTCCCAGAGTGCTGGGACTACAGGCATGAGCCACTGCACCTGGCCAAAGAATGAAATCCTTAACTGCACCACCCTCCTGTGATCTCAGCCTTATTGATTTGAGTTATCACTGTAGGTATTTTTTGTTCTTTTTTTGGGGGGTGATAAGGGATGGGATCTTACTTTGTCACCCAGGCTGGAGTGCAGTGGCATAATCTTGACTCACACTGCAACCTCTGCCTCCCGGACTCAAGTGATCCTCCCACCTCAGCCCCCTGAGTAGCTGGGACTACAGGCAAGCACCATCACCTGGCTAATTTTTTATATTTTTTGGTAGAGACAGGGTTTTGCCATGCTGCCCCAGCTTGTCTAGAACTCCTCAGCCCAAGTAATCCTCCCACCTCTGCTTCCCAAAGTGCTGGGATTACAGGTGTAAGCCACCACACCCAGCCACCCTAGGTATTTTAATCCTTATTCTTTTGTGCTAAACTCTGGGATAGCAACCTCCCCAGGTCCAAAGTGGCCACCACACAGGTGGTTCTCTGTGTCCGAGGCTGTGGGTGCCCTGTTTCAACTACAATGAACAGTTTTCATGAGGCAGCACCCATAACTGGCCACATCCAGCGTATTCAAGTTAAGCAAAACCATAGGAGCCAGTTGCCCGCAGAAATCTTCTCTGAGCAATTAATAGCACATCCACAGGCGTTTCGGGTGTTTTTACTCCTAGGCTTTAGAATTGCAAAAACAAACAAACAAACAAAAAAACTGGACATGGTGACACGTGCCTGTAGTCCCAGCTACTCTGGAGCTGAAGCAGGGGGATCGCTTGTGGCCAGGAGTTCCAGGCTGCAGTGAACTGTGATTGTGCCCGTGCACTCTAGCCTGGGTAACAGAGCAAGGCCCTGTCACTTAAAACAAAACAAAAAACAAACAAACTAGCCCTGGGGACATCTTCACTAGAATCACCTGAGAGAGTCGTTTAAAAAATGCAACTTCCTGTCTCCACTTAGATCTAATCAGTTGGACTCCCTGGGGATGATCCTGGGAATCTGTATTTTAACAAATTCACGAGGTCATTCTGCATCCTGATGTTTAGGAGTTAACCTAAACTCCACCTTTGTTTCACCGTTTGCCCAGCACACTGCTAAACACATGGAAGTGCTAGAGAAATACTCGTGGACAGGGCGAAGAGGTGTTGAGAGCTGCCAACTTTCCAGCACAGTGCGCCCCACCCACTGCATATTTATCCACCTCGCCGCCCTCCCCCCCCCCCGCCCTGCATTAGAGCCCCATCAATTCCTTGTATGCCTTTGGAGACAAGTCATTTAAACTTTTTCTCATGGCATTTCTCCCCTACCTTTCTCAGCTAAGGCTTTGCTAGGCTCCCAAGCTCCCAGAGTTTAATTCTTATGCCAGCCCGGCAACCACAGGCCTCTTACCAAGGTGCAAGTGGCAGCGATGGTTCTCATTCCAGGATCTTGTCTAATAATCCATTGGGAGTTGAGTGCCTCCCAGGCCAGGCATCACACTAGGCTCAGTGGATGAAGAAAGGTGAACAAGTCTGGGAAGGGATGCTTCTAAAATGGTCCCAGAAGCCACTGAGAGGATGTGAGGAGAGGCGACGCTGGGGTGGCTGGAACCCCTACAAACAGCCTGAGGCCAGCCCTGGGAACAGCTTCTCACCTGCCTACCAGAGGCTTTGTATCCAAGCTTGCTTTATTTATTTATTTTATTTTATTTTTTGAGATGGAGTCTCACTCTGTTGCCAGGCTAGAGTGCAGTGGCACAATTTTGGCTCACCACGACCTCCACCTCGTGGGTTCATTGGATTCTTCTACCTCAGCCTCCTGAGTAGCTAAGATTACAGGTGCCCACCACCACGCCCAGCTAATTTTTGTATTTTTAGTAGAGATAGGGTTTTACCATGTTGCCCAGGATGGACTCAAGCTATTGACCTCGTGATCCGCCCACCTCAGCCTCCCAAAGTGCTGGGATTACAGGTGTGAGCCACCACACCCAGCCGATTCATTTTTATAAAATCACATGCAGTGGTTAGGCTTCTATTGTCCTTAGCACGCTAAGTTTGCATTTTAGTCTCCTGAAATGCTTTAAAAATACAAACTTTCAGATACGTTATTAACCATATTTCATCCCAGGATTAAAAGGAGACTCCAGGCAGGTTTGTCCTGGAACCGGCCTGTACCCCTCTGTTTTGACATGGCGGGCCTCAGAGGAGGGCAGTGTAATTGCTGAGACTGAGTTTGAGGTTAGAGTGTTTATGTAACAAATCAGCTCAACTTAAATATTTCTTGTGGTACGGTCGGGGCTGCAAACATTCCCCCAGCACAGCAGCATGAACGTCATCTGTTTATTCAACCCCGTGTGGGCATCGATGTTTATGTGAAAGGACCCTGATCGTTTAAAGCCAGTTAATATTTTGGATCATACATCATGTTGCTTACGTATTTTACAGTCAGGATTGTGAAGAGACAAGTTTTCAAAAAAAATTTAGACCGACAGCATTTGTATATGCGCTTATGAGCAGACATATTTAATGAATGATCATTTGGCAAAGTCTTAGAATTAAGAATTTTTTCTTCCAGAGTAAATTGCATGAGCCCTGATAATTTTCCTCTAAGTCAGCCTCTGATTACCTCCCCTCTTGACAGAGACAACATGTACCAGACAAACAGCAGAGACAGACTCTCTGAAAGAACTGCAAGAGCTCTCTGGGGTTCAGAACAAGCCAACTGTATGAGAAGTCAGACTTTCCAACTGCATGTCTTCATGGAACTGGACGCCAGTGGATTTTGGGGACCAGAGGAAAAGAAATGCTGAATAACGCCCCTACTCCTCCCAAGGCATTTTAGATTGTGGCTTCATTGCTTAGTTTGAAATTTAAATTCCCCGAACATCAGACACCACCAACTCAAACGTGGTTACAGAAATGCCTTCCAAAGCCAAATGTAAATTCTTTTTAAATTATTCATGCACCTAGCTCGCCATTAGAACAGATAATTGAACTGACTATGAATATGCATAAACAGAAGTGGCAGAAACAGAAACATCCACAACAAATTACAGATGGACAGAAAAATCCACTTAAGTGCTAAATAATTAGGAAGGAGAGAAGCCAAGGAAGGCAGGAGGCCATAGCTCTGGAGTGATGGGCGAGGTGGGACTGTTCTGCAGCCACAGAGATGGGAGCCAATTTGGAAGGGAGGGAGGGAAACTGACTAAGAAGAAGGGGCATGGCGAGGGCTGAGGGGCAAAGCTTGTGTAGGGAAAGATAAATCCGTGGTAGGTTCTGGTTTCTGACAAGTCTGAATTCAGAGAAGCAAAAGTGTCGGAGGGAACCCTGGCCAGTATGAAAAAAAGAAAGCACGCTATAGATGAGATAATGGAGGTCCTCTGGGAACCACAGGTCAGAACACAGAGAAGGGACATCACATCTGCTGCTTCCCACCCCAGGGCTGGGCCCATTTACTTCTCTGAGGAGGGGGAGGTGGTCAAGATGTTCTTAGAAGCAATTCTCCTATAGTGGATGGCAATCTGGGAACAAGAATATGCTAACTGGAGCTGGGCATGGTGGCTCACACCTGTAATCCCAGCACTTTGGGAGGCTGAGGTGGGTGGATCACGAGGTCAGGGGTTCGAGACCAGCCTGACCAACATGGTGAAACCCGGTCTCTACTTAAAAATACAAAAATTAGCCAGGCATGGTGGTGCACACCTGTAATCCCAGCTAGTTGGGAGGCTGAGGCAGGAGAATTGCTTGAACCCGGGAGGTGG